>NC_053489.1:418171320-418321320 GCF_905171775.1 Rana temporaria
GATCTATCCGCTGGAACTGATCTGCGGATAAATCCCAGCGGATAGATCCGGTCGTGTGTACGGGGCCTCAGAGTTTTGGCCTATTGGCTGTTTGTAAAGTAAATGGTTGTAGCAACGTATTTCATAGATAGTTTTAAGCGGTTACCTTAACAGAAAAAAGTTCAAGTGTCCAAAAACAAATTCCAACAGGAAAGGTATGTGCAAGCTGATGCTGTAAAATCTCAAGCAGAAATCCAAACGTGCAGATTTAAAGCAACACCAATCACCTTTAGTGCATCATCTAAAGCCCCCATAGTGGGCATGACTCACCAGACATTTTTACTTCACATTAACCGCTTTCTGGCTGCCCACTGCACATTTTCCCGAGGCAGGGCGGCCCGGCTGCGCAAAACAACATACCTGTAGGTTTTTGTTTCTCTCGGGCCTGGGCTGCACGCACACTGTCGGTGACCTGTTGTGATTGCACACAGCGGGAGCCAATCAGCGGGTCTGGCAGATCCGATGTACGCCGGGACCTGCCGATCGTTGACAGGAGAGGCAGAATGGCAGTCTGCCTATGTAAACAAGGCAGACCGCCATTCTGTCAGAGAGGAAGATGGAGAGCTTGTGTTTCTGCTAAGCAGGAACACAGATTTCTCTCTTCCCTCCAGTTAAGTCATCCCCCACTCCCTAGGAGCATACTTAACCATTTGGTCGCCCCTGATGTTAACCCCTTCCCTGTCAGTGTCATTAGTACAGTGAGAGTGCATTGTCTAGCACTGATCACTGTATCAGTGTCACTGGTCCCCAAAAAGTGTCACTTAGTCTCCGATTTTTCTGCCGCAATGTCGCAGTCCCACTAAAAAGAGCTGATTACTAGTAAAAATTAAAATGCCATAAATATATCCCACAGTTTGTAGAAGCGTTAACTTTGAGCAAACCAATGAATTAATATATGCGTATTGTGATTTTTTTTACCAAAAGCAGAATAAATATTTATTTTTTATTTATTTTTTTTGTTATAGGATATGTTTTATAGCAGAAAGTAAAACAATTACGATTTTTTTGTTTATAACGCAAAAAATAAAAACCGCAGAGTTGATCAAATACCACCAAAAGTTTGTGCGAAAAAAAGGACATCAATTTTCTTTGGGTACATTTCCAAGTGTCACACAGCCCCGGTCGTCTCACCCACCTATACAGCATTCCAGACACCAAGTTCCCACTAAGATGACGAGTGATGTCCTCAAATGTCACTGTACGGCTTCCATTGGCAGCAAAACAGTTAACTCCTGCAAGGGGAGGGCTATAAATTGCTTGGTTGCCGAGTTGTGTTGCTTGGCTCTTTGAAAAAGTTTGTTGGACGAAACATTGCGATATTTGATGATGTAACACGTCCTCTCAGTGTTTGGAGCGCTGTATAGGTGGGTGAGACGACCGAGGCTGTGTGACACTGGGAAACGAGGGAAGAATGTTAGCAACAGGAATGTTCTTCTCTATAGAAAAGGGTATTTTCAGGGATCATCTAAAAGTGCATAGGGTAGGAGATATTTGAACAGCTTGGGAGTTCCACAGGATGGGAGAGGCTCGAGAGAAGTCATGGAGTCAAGCATGGGAGGAAGTGACATGGGAGCTAGAGAGCAGGAGAGCAGGAGATTTTGGGAAGAATGATTTGGTTGGCATTTTGAGCGGAAGCCAGTGGAGGGATTGGCATAGAGGGGTAGCTGACACTTTGTAAGGTGGATGAGTCTGACAGTAGCATTCATGATGGACTGAAGGGGGGATAGCCTATATAAAAGGTAACCCAGAAGAGAGTTGCAGTGGTCGAGGCGAAGTATAACCAGGGAGTGGATTCAAAGCTTTGTGGTATCATTGCTTAAGAAGGTGCGTATTTTGGAGATGTTGCAGAGTTTGAGGCAGCAAGATTTGGTCGTTATGTGAATGTACAGTCCTGTACATGTCCCTTTTGTGTCTATTGTCTGATGTGGCTGTCCAGATTGAGTACTTAAAACACAAGCAAACCTTCAGACGTTAACGCCACAACAAAATAATAACTTGAACTTAAGAGTTGCACTCATTTGCTTTTGTGGGTATTCAAATATATAATCTGTAGAGAAACACAGAGGTTTTCAATGCTAAATTTAGATTCTAAAAGTTAGATGCTTGACTTTCATTTTAATCACCTAGCCTCAATATGTTGAATCATTTACCAATAATAAGCATACATATAAGGAACTCTTTCTCCAACCTTCATCTGCATCATTTTTCTGGGCCAGCAATATTGGTGAGGTTGGTGAGTCAGCATAATAGTCAGTCAACTGGCATTTTCAGAAGCAGGTCAGCAATGGCAGTCCACTTGTACATATGTAATGCCATGACAGTGTTACTTTATATGTTTTATTTTTTACAGTTAGTACATGTTGTCTGAACCTACACATTTTCTTCTGTTTCAATATTTTTATTTAGTTTTTTCAAAGTGCAGCAATTACATAGTAGTACATTAACCACTAGGTTACCGCACGCCGTCAAATGACGGCGGTTGGAATACCCTATTGTTCTGACAGGACATCATATGATGCCTGACGGCCGCGATGGCTGCCGGGCACCCGCGATTGCCCAGTAAATTAGCAGGGACGTGGAGCTCTGTGTGTAAACACAGAGCTCCACGTCCTGTCAGGGAGAGAGGAGACCGATCTGTGTCCCTTGTACATAGGGACACAGATCGGTCACCTCCCCCAGTCACCCCCCTCCACCTACAGTTAGAACACTCAATAGGTTACACATTTAACCCCTACCCCGGCCCCTAGTGGTTAACCCCTTCCCTGCCAGTCACATTTATACAGTAATCAATGCATATTTATAGCACTGTTCACTGTATAAATGTGAATGGTCCCAAAAATGTGTCAAAAGTGTCTGATGTGTCTGCTATAATGTTGCAGTCCCGAAAAAAAAAACGCAGATTGACGCCATTCCTAGTAAAAAAAAAAAAAAAAAAAATCATTATGTCCCCTAGTTTGTAGGCAATATAACTTTTGCTCAAACCAGGTTATTGAGATTTTTTTTTTTACCAAAAATATGTAGAATAATACGTATCGGCCTAAACTGAGAAAAAAATTATATTTTTTAAAAAAAAATGGGATTTGTATTATAGCAAAAAGTAAAAAATAGTGTTTTTTTTCAAAATTGACGCTCTTTTTTTATTTATAGCCCAAAAAATAAAAACCGCACAGGCGATCAAATACCACCAAAAGAAAGCTCTATTTGTGTGGAAAAATTGGACGTCAATTTTGTTTGAGAGCCATGTCGCACGACCACGCAATTGTCAGTTAAAGCGACGCAGTGCCGGAAGCTAAAATCTTGTCTGTGCACAGTAGGCAAGTGGTTAAATTCAACAACATGACAAAATAATAGCATTGCCCTCTCCCCCCTTGATGGGGTAGAGATATGTAATTAAGAACATAGGCCCAGATTCACAAAGCACTTACGCAGACGTAAGTATAAATGTGCCCGTTGTATCTGTGTGCCTGACCCACAAGCTGAGATACGCCTAAAAATAGGCTTCATCTCACCGACGTAACTTGCCAACGCCGGCGTATCGTGGGCGCATATTTACGCTGGACACATCTGGCGCTCCCATTGATTTTCTATTCAAATATGGAAATGAGGGAGATACAGCGATTCACGAACGTACGTGCGACCGGCGCATAATATACGCGGTTTGCGTAAGTCGTACATCCGGCGTAAAGTTATTCCCCATAGATGAGGCGCAACCCATGCAAAGGTATGGACCAGGGAACACAAGCCATGGTATTTTACGTAGTTTACGTTGTACGTGAATATGGCTGGGCGTAGGTTACGTTCACGTCGTAGGCAGTGATCGGATGTATCTTAGGGAGTAGTTCTGACGTGATTCTGAGCATGCGCACTGGGTTGCATCCACAGGACGGCGCATTTGCCGTTCGTTATTCGTATCTGTCTGTCGCTCAGCCCATCATTTGCATGGGGTCACGCCTCATTTGCATGGCTCACGCCCACTTCCACTTCTGCCGACTTACGCCTAAGAAACCCAGTGCAGATTTGAGAGCAAGTGCTTTGTGAATACTGAGCTTGCCTCTCTGCGCTGCGTCAGCGAGGCATAAAGAAGATACGCTACGGCGGCATAAATATGCACCGATGTCTGTGAATCCGGGCCATACTGTATACATATGAAGTCAAGTACTAGTATTTAAAGCGGGGGTTCACCCTATAAAAAATAAAAAAAATAAAAATGTTTTCCTCTAGCATAAAATTAGGCATAGTAGCGCGAGCTACAGTATGCCTGTATTTATTTTTTTAGCCCCGTACTCACTGTGCAATCGTATATTGAAGATTCCGACTCCCCGCGGGGAATGGGCGTTCCTATCCAGAGGGAAGGTGATTGACGGCCGGCTCTGGCACGTCACTCTTCTCCGGAAATAGCCGAAATAGGACTTGGCTCTTCACGGCGCCTGCGCATAGTCTGTGCGCCGTATAGCGCCGTGAAGAGCCGAGACCTACTCTGGCTGTCTTCGGGGAGCGTGACGTGCCAGAGCCGGCCGTCAATCACCTTCCCTCTGGATAGGAACGCCCATTCCCTGCGGGGGGTCGGAATCTTCAATATACGATTGCACAGTGAGTACGGGGCTAAAAAAATAAATACAGGCATACTGTAGCTCGCGCTACTATGCCTAATTTTATGCTAAAATGTTGTTATGGAGGGTGAACCACCGCTTTAAGAGAAACGTATAATGAAAGAATTTAAGCTGATTAAGAACTTATTCAAGTCTCAGGACAGGAGTAACACCAATATACAATGAACATGACTTAATGTGAGATCCATTTATGTTGAATAGTAAGCAAGTATAGTATATGTAACTTATAGTATTAGGAGAACAGTTCTTCTTTACTACAACCACATATATGATTTCTTGGATTATGGGTTATGTAGGTGCCAGGGAGTCAAAAGTAGTGAAGCAATAATTGCCATTCAATAGTGTAGAAGAACTGCTATATAAAAGAAACAAAATATAAAAAAAAAACTAAAAACTAATACAAGATCTATAATATGAGAGGGGAGAGGGAAAGGGGAGAGAGGGAAGGGGGAGGAAATTGTATTGGAGATTAGTGACTGCTCCCGGAAAATCCGTGGAAGAAATAACAGGCAAGTAAACCTTTTATTTTAAACGGTAGACATCAGGGGGGTATGGGTATAGTTTGCCCAAGGTTCCCATATGGCTTCAAATTTCTAATTTTTGTCAAATAGGATACTGACCATCTTCTCGTGGGTCATTATACACAAAATATTTCTTTTTGTCACGTTGAAGGAAACCGATGGTGCTTTCCAGACGTTGGCTATTGTTAATTTTGCTCCTGTAAGGATGAAAAAATAAGATATGGGCCCAGATTCAAGAAGCACTTGCGCGGGAGCAAGTGTGATTTGCGCCGCGCAAGTACTGATTTGCTCCCATGCAAATTTGCGGCTGATTCAGAAAACCAGTTAAGCCTGAAATGCGGCCATTTTCCCGCGCATGCAGCCTAGCTGCTCCTGCGCAATTTTCGCGCAATTTTGCGCAGGGTGTAAGTTGCGCCTTCATGGAATTCCCTCAGCGAATATGCAAATTAGGTACGGCCGATGATTCAGAAACATGCGCGTGTGATGCGCATCTTGCGCTGGAAGCGCGCAAGCTTTTTTCCCCGGGCAAACTTGCTCCTGCTAAAAGCAGGGGCAAGTTAGCAAAAGATGGCCAAATGTCATCTGAAGGAGCGCGCAACTTCAGTAGCACATAGACAGACGAGCTGAACAAGCAGAGCACCCACATTTTCGGGACCTCACATCTGTGCACCAACATGCCAGGGGCAGCTATGGTTCTTGATATTCTATTGACTGAGCCGACTCGTAGGAGGGCACGGGAGAGGATTTACAGAGGGCGCTACAACCTTTTTGAGATGAGTGATAATGAGGTGTATCGCATGTTTCGCTTCAGCCCTGAAGTCATCCTTGAGTTGGTAACAATCCTGCAGGATGACATCAGCAGCCCGACCCATCGGGGACAGGCAGTGCAGCCACTGGTGAAGGTAGTGGCAACCCTTAATTTTTTGGCAAGTGGCTCATTTCAGCGCACAGGTGGAGTGGTGGCGGGGATGTCGCAATCCAGCATGAGCAGGTATGTCCACCAAGTGATCCCTGCAATACTCAGACGAATGGGCACACAATTTATCAAACCAACCACGGCTGACCTGCGGCAGAAGGCAATCAGTGATTTTTATGCACTAGCCAGATTTCCACGCACTGTGGGTGCAATAGATTATACCCATGTGGCACTACGCCCCCCCCCCCCGGCTCCTCGAGCATATCTACTGCAACAGGAAACATTGGCATTCGATAAATGTGTAGATGATTGTGGATGCACATGGCCTCATATGGCATGTCCGTGCCAAACACCCAGGGTCAAGCCATGACAGTTTTATTTACCGACACAGCCCCATCCCAACCAAGTTTGACCAGAACATGTATGGAGACAGCTGGCTGATTGGTGAGTGACATGGGTGTCAGGTATGACTGCCCCCCCCCATGATGCACACATCACAAGGGGCACATGCACGACTAACATCCTCCTTTCTTTTTCATTCCAGGTGACTCTGCATATGCCCTGGGTCCTCACATGATGACCCCATTTCGTAACCCTCAAACACCAGGAGAGGAAAGATATAACGAAGCCCATGCACGTACCCGTGCGGTGGTGGAGCGCACATTTGGCATCCTTAAATCTCGATTCAGATGTCTGGATAAATCAGGGGGGACCCTGTTGTATTCACCCAACTTTGTGTGCCAAATCGTCGGGGCATGTAGTATTCTCCACAATTTAGCTCAAAGAAGGGGCATGCACATTGAGCTACGCAATGACCTTACCCCCGAACCACGCAACCCCCCCCCCCCCAAGAAACACTACCGGATCTTCTGAGGGAAGAGCAATCCGGAATGGTCTTGTGGAACGTCTCTTTGCACATTAAACACACCCTGATCTTGTCACAAGTATAATGCACACCACTGTAGTCCCTAGCACACACCCGACACATGCACCCCAAATTGGATTAGACCCAACAATACCCCATGGTATTAGGGAGCAGCAACGCCGCGTCAAGGCTCCAATTATGTTGCTGTCCATTCATACACCTTTCACATGGCAGAGGGTGACACCCCTTTTCCAGCAGGAGTGCCACCCCCCCCATTCACACACCAGTCACACTGTAGTATACACTCCTCACCGTGTGTAGGGACTACAAATAAATATAAAAGCTCATATCCTGAGCATATAAAAAATAAATAAGCTCATATCCTGAGCATATAAAAAATAAATAAGCTCATATCCTGAGCATATAAAAAAAAACTCATATCCTGAGCATATATAAAAAAATAAAATAAATCATATTCTGTGCATAAAAAAAATGTACAATTTAAATTATTTTTTTGTTTTTTTCTTTGGGCCAAGGGTGCCCCGGCTCTGGCTCCTCAATCTCCGTGGTGCGGAGGAGGCATGGGGTGGGGATTGAGGGGGGGGAGGAGCATCAACCCCTACTTCCACACTCCGCGCAGGTGGTGGCTGCATGCCCTCAATGGCGTTGGCCAGGCGGGCGAGGATGGTGTTGGTCTGGGCCAACATCCTCATTTGGCGGGTGGTGGTATCCCGCTGATGACGGCGGGTAACTCTCGCCTCCTCCCGCACTGCAGCGGTGTTGGCCTGCACAGCAGCGGTATTGGCCTCCACCGCAGCTGTCATCCTGCTTAATAAAGCGGGTGTGGTCTCCTGAGCCACCAAGCAGGTGACTATGGCCTTCGAGTTGCCACTAATTTCCACCAGGCTCTGTGAGACATGTTTGTCCCGGTCCGCATGCAGGGTGAGGGCATGCTGCACAGAGGTGGAGGTGGATGCCATGCTGTCCGCCAGACGACGCACCTCTCCCACCATGGCCCCTATATGGCGGGTCTGCAGGGCCTGCTCCTCCAGCAGACCGTCACGGAGGGTGGAGGATATATGCCGCGTTTTGGACTGAGCCTTCCTGGGAGGAGAGGCTCGGGCACGGACAGAGGGAGAAGGGGAGGGGTCCACAATGGAGGGGCTTGCCCTGGAGGGGGATGACGTGCTGGGCGGGGGGGTGGTGGGTTTCCCAGGGATGGTGGTATCCTCCTGGAGGGAGCCAGAGTCCTCCTGGATGAGGATAAAGGAATCCTCCTCGCAAACAAGTTCCTCCACCATACTTGGCCCCGGTAGGATCTCCTCCTGGACCAGCAAAGACAGAATGTCAATGGGGCCTGACTGGACCCCTGGCTCTGGTATGGATGGGCTGGGTCGACCCGCAGCCGAAGACGGCCCAGCTTCATCTTCCTCATCACCACCTGTGGATGACACCAAAACGAAATATTTTGCTGGTGCAACACACTTCTCACATGTTCATTTCTACCCCCTCCCATGATGCACAGCAGATATGAAAAAAAAATAATACTTCCATCTTCACTTCTACCCACAAATATGTTCACTTCTACCCCCTCCCATGATGCACAGCAGATATGAAACAAAAATAATACTTCTATCTTCACTTCTACCCACAAATATGTTCACTTCTACCCCCTCCCATGATGCACAGCAGATATGAAACAAAAATAATACTTCTATCTTCACTTCTACCCACAAATATGTTCACTTCTACCCCCTCCCATGATGCACAGCAGATATGAAACAAAAAAAACTTACCAGTCCCCAAGTTCCCAACAGTGGAGTCGTACCCTTCAAGTCCCTCCACCTGCTCCTGCACAAACGTTTGGGCAATAAGCTGCTCCTCCTGATTGAGGCGGATATTACATTGTGGGCCACCTCCCGTGCCACCGGTATATTTTCGGATAAGAGCCAGTTTATCCCGGACCCTGCGCCTCATATCGTTGAGCTTTTTCTGGATGTCATCCCAGGTACGCTCTTCATTACCCAGGGCATTGATGTCCAGGGCTATGGCTTCATATATAGCCCTCCTTTGGGCAACGGTGGTGTTTGCCCGCTGGGCACCATATAGAAGCTCTTTATGTTGCTGGAGTGCAGCAATTAAGATGTCCATCTCCGCAGTCACAAAGTTTGCCTTCCTTTTTTTGGTTCCTTTGGGAGGTGCCATCTCTTGAAAATGGGCTGAATTTCCTTGCTCAGGGGGGTAGGAAAAAGCAGGATGAAATTCAGCAAAGAACCTGCGCAAGTCTGCTCCTATTTATTTGCTCAGTGCAAGCAGCTGAGCATGATTTGCCCTGAAATTATGCTAGGCGCAGTTTGACGCATGCGCAGACGGCAGCGCTCCAACTTGCGCATGCGCGCGCCCGGCGCAAACCTCTGCTGAGCCGAAAATTCCTCATTTACATAGGGGCACACCCACTTTGACTTGCACGGCCTTGCGCCCTCAGCTTTGCCTTAAACAGGAGCAAATTAACTGAACAAACGATTCCTGAATCAGGTGGCAATTTGGCAAAATTGCTCCAGCGCAGAGAAATTCAGCTGAGCAGCTCATGTGTAAGTAATGGGCAAATCTACCTGAATCTGGGCCATTGAGTTTTTTTGGGAGCAGATATAACCGAAAAGTTTAAAAGGGCCAGATGGGGAGATTGTTGGATAGGATATCCAGTTACTTTACGGATCATATTGAAGATTGTGTTCCAAAAGTTTCTGATCCTAAGACATTCCCACCGTACATGAACCATGTTGCCAATGAGATTACAACCCCAGAAGCAAATGGAAGAGGAGAATGGGTATATCTGAGCTATTTTAGATGGAACCATGTACCATCTAGTTATAACTTTTAAGTTAGCTTGTATCAGGGAGATATTGAGTATCGAGAGCATGATCGAGATCGAGTACCGAGAATGATCGAGAGCATTTTTTTCTGCCAGGCCTCCAAACTCTATTCGCTTGATAGGTCCCTCTCCCAGGCCAACATGTATGTGGTTTTTAGCTGCATTGCTGAGGAGTGATTTGTAAATCACTGAGATTTCCCCTTTCTGGTCCATAGCCTGTCCACACCATAATTCATCATTCAAAAAGATAGGGGGAGTAGGTTTGGTAGACCAAATTTTATGTAGGAAGTTAGAAATTTGTGAGAATCTGACGTTTTCTGTGTTGGGCATTTTTAAATTTTTGACGCAGTGTGATTTAGTTATATGGCCTCCTGGTAGGAACTAATGACCGATTCTATAAAGCCCCTTATCGAGCCACTACGTGAATGCTTTAAAGGGGTTGTAAAGGGAAAAACGTAGAGAGTGTCCTGACTTGCCTACTCGCCCCCTCAAGAGGCTTTCTCCACACCAGGAAGAAAGCCTTGCATTACGGTGTGTAGTTACAGACAGAAGAACAGGAAGTGAGCATTTCTCAGAAGAAATAAGGACATTTAAAAGCAAAATCGAAGGATGAGGTAAGTGAAGGAGTGAAGGAGGACAGCACTAAGGTAAAGGAAGCTATTTAGGGAAAAAAAATTCCTTTACAACCCCTTTAATATCCAGTACTGGAGGAAAAATAGGATTGTGGAAGATGTGTGATAGTGGCCTGATAAGGGAAACTTTTTGTGAGTGGTCTCTAATTGAATCCAAAGGGTGAAGAAGTGTGAGGCCGCGTACACACGGTCGGTCCAAACCGTCGAGAATGGTCCGACGGACCGTTTTTATCGGTCCACCGCTGAAGTGGCCTGATGTGTGTACACACCATCAGTTCAGAATCCGATCGAGTCAGAACGCGGTGACGTAAAACACAACGACGTGCTGAAAAAAACGAAGTTCAATGCTTCCAAGCATGCGTCGACTTGATTCTGAGCATGCGCGGGTTTAGAGCCGACGCTTTTGTGTACTAACCATCGGTTTGGACCAATCGGTCAGCGGTCCATTGGTTCGATTTTAAAGCAAGTTTTTAAATTTTGGTCCGAAGGACAACAGACTGATGGGCCGTACACACGGTCGGTTTGGACCGATGAAACTGAACTTCGGTCCATTCTCATCGGTTTGGACCGACCGTGTGTACGCGGCCTAAGAGTGTTGGTGCCAAAATGGGGGGCCATGCTTTAACAGGACACCACAGTAGGTAATCAGAGTTGCTTGTCTTTCCATATGTATGTAGTCTGGGTGGGCTGTTCGGGAATAAATTATTGAGAGTTGGGTTAATTGAGCTTCTTAGTAGTACCAAAGCAGGTTAGGAACCCCCAGACCACCATTGTTCTTGGCTCTAAACATAATTGTTTTAGAGAACCTGTGATTATTTGGACCCCAGATGAATTTAATTAGTTTTGATTGTAATCGTTGTAGCTGAGATTTTATTATAGGGATGAGTAAGGCTCTAAAAAAATATAGAATTTGTGGAAGTAGTGTCATCTTTATTGAATTGATTCTTCCAACCAGGACAGTTCCAAATGGGTCCATTGATTTAAGTCCTCAGTTAATTTTTTAAAAAGAGGAGGGTCATTTTGTCGATTCCATTCAAATGGTACATTTTCCTTGAGTTGTGTCACTATGGAGTTCGGAACTGAGACATTTAAAGCCCAGGATTTAGAGAAATTCACGTGAAGACCTGAAATATGGCTAAAGTTATCTAAGAGGCAACAAATGTTAGGGAGAGATGTTTTAGGGGAAGTAACAAATAAAAGTATGTCATCCGCATAAAATGCGCATTTGTGTTGTTGTCGTGGTCCACATTTAACCCCTTGGATATCGGGGTGTTCCCTGATTGCTATGGCTAAAGCCTCTATCGCAATAGCGAATATTAGTGGTGAAAGTGGGCAGCCTTGCATGGTTCATCTTAAAATGGGAATGGATTGAGTGTAAAATCCTTGCAATCAAATTTGGGCTACAGGAGAAGAGTAAAGTGCTTCTATAATGATGAGGAAAGATTAGTCAAAGCCCCATCATCTCAGAATGGCAAACATGTAAGGCCAAGATAAAGAATTGAACGCCAGAAGATCAAGCGATAATATAAAACCTTCCTGACCACCATCCCATTCAGATCTGAGAAGGGAAATAACATCAATGGCCCTTCTGATCTGGTCGGGGCCCTGTCTGCCCAGTATAAATCCTACTTGATGCTTATTAATACAAAGCTAATGAATAAGGATATACGATCTGCAAGGATTTTAGTTAAAATCTTAAGGTCATTATTGATCAGGGATATAGGGCGATAATTACCTACTGGGATCTGGGATCTGGGATCTTTGCCTGGTTTGGGTATGACTGATATGTATCCGGCGCTTAGAGAGTTATCAAGTGGGGAACCTAGTCTGAGGTCATTAAAGAATTGGGCCAGGTGTGGGGATATAATTGGGGAGAAATTCTTATAATATGGGACTGAGAAGTCATCTGGTCCTGGAGTGGAGTGTTTTTTAAGTTTCTGTATGACTTGTATAATTTCATCTGTGGTTATCTCATCTTCTAGTAGAAGTTTGTGGTGTGTTTTTAATTTAGGTATATTAATTGAACACAGAAATTGGTTTGGGGGGTTTGTTTATCTTGGGCGTGCTATATAGCAGAATTTGTTGTGGATTCTGAGAGTGTTCCCCCTGCTATTTTTATTTAAGGAAGATGGTGTGAGCGGATTGTGGGGGGATAATTTTGTTGCTAACATTGAGTTTGGTTTGCCTTTTTGGAAGTAAAATCTGGCATCAGTCCAACGAAGATGTGTTTTCGCTTTAGAGGTGACAGTCATATTAAGTGCTGTACGAACCGGAATACATTTTGGAGATGGGAAACATTATAGGATTCTGTTTGTGTTTTTTACACAGAGAGAGAAATTCCTTTTCCAGTTTATCTATCTCCAGGCATCTGGTTCGGAATTTGGATGGTAATTTTAATTATTTTGCCTCTAATTGTGAATTTTTGTGCTGCTATGTATTTGTTGGAGAAACATCTCCTGTATCATTAAGGGTGAAGTATTCTTTAATGGCCATTTCTATTTCGGCTTTTTTAATAGGGTCACTTAAAATAGCTTTGTTGAGCCTCCAGTGTCCATGGCTATTCAAGCCCAATGGACGTTTGAAGACTGCAAAACCTCTGAATGATCAGAGACCACAAGTCTTTAATGTAGGATTTAGTGACCAAAGGAGAATGCTTTGCTAAATGAATATGTGATCGATTCGTGCAAACGAATTATGCGGGGCAGAGTAGTGGGTATAGTCATGAATTATATTTCCCCCCAGACATTAATTAGACCTTGAGAATAGATAATTTTTGCAATTTTCAAGCTCTTTTCCGATGGTCGTATAAGATGATCACCTCTAAGTTTATTTTTATCTAGACCTCCATCAAAATCCACATTGGAGTCTCCCCCATAGATCACCGTGCCTTCCACCAAGGGCCCAAGTCCCTTGACCAATATGAATCTCCCTTCTGGGTCCTTATGTTCTGAGATCAGAGTAAATTTTCATTTATGTGAGAATATTACAGCAACACCTTTTGTTTTGTCCTCAGCGTTTGCTAAATAGAAGGTTAGGAACTTGGCATGAAGGTAGGAAGGTTTATAGTGTCTGGGGAAATGGGTTTCTTGCAATAGGGTGATATCAGTTTTCTGACTATAATAATGTTGTATGGTCTTACATCTTTTGATAGGTGAGTTTAGACCCTGTACATTATGAGTGACTGCCTTCAGAGTAGGTCGTGTGAATCAGACTTAGCCATGGAACAAGAAAGGGGGATTATCTCGCTTCACAAGATCACTTACCTCAGATGTAAATATCTGTGATTCCTGCATTTGATGAGTGGAATGATGCATCTCAAGTACCATGCGGAAAGAATTCAGATCTCCGGGGACGGTCACTAGTTTTACAGGTAGGGTCAGATAACAAACATATGCAGACAGTAGGAGAAAGGGGGGTCAAAAACTGATCCGCTAGGCTGGGGGGGGCGGTTTCCCTCCAGGTTTAAAGGGGGAGAAGTTGGAAGAATTTGTGTCACCTCTTCTAGAGAGGAGACTAACCTGTCTCAGAGTGAGTCGAAGCTCAAAGCTGACAAACAGGTGGAGGTTCATGAGTACCACTCTGGCCTTCAGCCGCTCCTTGGTTAATGTAGAGATATAGGGGATTAAAATCCCCTTAGGAGTATTGATACACCTGTAGCGCTGGTCTCCCAACGAGTCAGGCTCTATTGTAAATTTAGGGGTGTCTGAGCCAATAGTTGGGCTCAGGCTCTGTTAATTTTATTTAAAATTAGCCTCTGTTATTGCTATGGCTGTGCTCGGTAGAAGTTTTCCCTTGTTGCCTGTAGGTGGCGTTACCACTTCAGGCCCATGTTGGAACTCGAGCAAACCATAGTGTGTTAGGTGACCCCTCTCGGGAGCATCCCAGTGGGAGTTGTGCCCCGCTGTTCATGCTGGAAGGGGGTACTTAATGGGCAGACGCTGTTTTTCAAGGTCCTTCGCCTCGTGGCCCTCCTGGCACAAAATGGGTGAGCATGATTTCAGTCTCTGGACCACGTTGGTCTGAGGCTGTGTTCCTGTCGAGTAGGCCCAGCTATGCTGGCTGGGGCCTATGGTTCTACAAGGTATCCCAAGCTGTCCATCCAAGTGGAGGAAGCTTCTTAGCGAGGGAAACTGGAGGATAACCTGCCCTGGAGGAGACAAGCAAGGCAAGCTGATGTCTCGGGATAGGCCTGTTAACCTCGTTAAGGAAAAGGGACCCGCTACGCAAGTTCGGGACTTTAAATCTTGTGACAAAGGATTTCTGATTATCCATTCTGTATTCTCAGACAGTCTGTGGCAGAGACTGTTTTCTATACTGTCCATGCATCATTCTGGCTGCTAGGCCATGTGAGAGGGGTCTATCCTAATGAGCAATACCCACTTAGGAGTGAGTGGCGAATATTGTAACTTTGAATACTTTGTACGTTCTGTACTGCATACCTGAACCTTCCCCTTCTCTCTATACTCTCTACTTCCTTCACAAGATTTATGCAGCGAAAATAAAGCCTACAGTTAAAGGTTTTACATCTTGTGTGGACATTGCAATTTCCAAAATCTAAAACAGCAGCTCCTACGGGGGTAGTGCTACACACCCTATAGTGAACATTTCGGTGTAGGGCCCAATCAAATCCATCAAACCAGAAATAAACCTTAGTGGGTTAACATAAGAACAAAATATAGGGCCGGACTCAGAAAGACTTACGACGGGCGTATCAGTAGATAGGCCGTCGTAAGTCCGAATCCGCGCCGTCGCAACTTTAAGCGTATGCTCAAACTGAGATACGCTTAAATGTTGCTAAGATACGACCGGCGTAAGTCTCCTACGCCGTCGTATCTTAACTGCATATTTACGCTGGCCGCTAGGGGCGTGTACGCTGATTTACACCTAGAATATGTAAATCAGCTAGATACGCCTATTCACGAACGTACGCCCGGCCGTCGCAGTACAGATACGCTGTTTACGTAAGGCTTTTTCCGGCGTAAAGTTACCCCTGCTATATGAGGCGCAGCCAATGTTAAGTATGGACGTCGGGCCAACGTAAATTTTTTTTTAGATTACGTCGTTTGCGTAAGTCATCGCGAATAGGGCTGTGCATAATTTACGTTCACGTTGAAAGCATTGGCTTTTTGTGGGTTAATTTGGAGCATGCGCACTGGGATACTTTCACGGACGGCGCATGCGTGGGGTCATGATGATTTTACATAAAACACGCCCACATCTTACACATTTGAATTAGGCGGGCTTACGCCGGCCAATTTACACTATGCCGCCGCAACTTACGGAGAAAGTGCTTTGTGAATAATGCACTTGCCTGTCAAAGGTGCGGAGGCGTGGCGTAAATAGGATACGCTACGCCAGCACAGAGTTACGCGCTCCCTACCTGAATCTGGCCCATAGTTTAGAGTAACAGGGATTAACTTACTTAAACAGAAAATTGTAGACTCAATAAGAAACCTCAAGCCCCAAAATAGTTGATTATTAAAAAAATATTCCACCATTTTTAGAGAACAAGGAACATTGCAGTTTGAACTAAGTTGTCAGAACAAAATATTTTGTGCCGCGTTAATCAGGGGGGGGTCAACCCTCTCTGGATTTCTTAGATTTGACTGTGTTCCAAAGTTGGGTCAGAGGGCTTGTGGGAAGTTGGTGTTTGGCATCTTTAGTAGTGGAGCCTGTAGGTGACAGAGGAGGATCTTGGGAGATGAGACAGAGTTGCAAGAATGGAATGTCGCAAAGGTGAATGGCTTGTTCTTGTAGAGGAATTTCAAACCAAATGGAAAAAGCCCCCAATATTTAATATCACGTTGAGTTAGGATTGTTAGTAGGGGTTTGAAGGTTCTTCTTTTTTGGATTGTTGTAGGTGAAAGGTCTGCAAAGATTTGAATAGCATGTCCTTGGAATTGTAGTTGCTTCGTGGAACGAGCCTTCTGCATTATTTCTTCCTTAACTGCAAAGTAGTATGGTTTAACGTTCCTTGGTAGACCATCTTTACTTTCATGGACCGAGGATTCAATGGGCTTGGTCAAGTTCCAATCTGTTTTGACAATTTTTTGGGATAAGGCCTTTGATCATACTACTTACGGGGTATCTTTGAATGTTTCAGGGATGCCTCTAATTCTGATATTGTAACGTTCCGCATTCTGATTGGTTTTGGAAATAGTGGAGTCCAGCGTATGTTCAATTTCCTCCATGCGCACACCAAGGTTCTGGAAGTCGCCTTTGATGTCATTAGTAATTTTGCTCGCTATGTTGGTGAGGCCACATCCCAATAGGTCTGCAAGTTTACTGAATATTTCAGTGAAGCCCGCGGGTTGTTTGGTGGACTTGTTCGATGGAGGTTGCATCCGAGGAAGAACCATGTTGTCTGGTGTCAGGGGGAGAGCAACATCTCATCCATGGTGTGTCCAATAAGGGACTCTGTGGAGGATGGTGAGATCTATTCAGTAAAGACCCCATGTGTTGATTAGGTGCCGGAGAGTCTGGAAGCAGGCTGAGACCCTGGGAGTTTAGATCAGCTGGAGAAATTACCTGAGATACAGCTTCCATATTGTGTTGTTCAGCGATGTTTCTCATCACTGTGAATTGTAACCTCAGATTTCTCCTTACAGTCCCTTGTGACATTAGGCAAGAAGGGGCGATATCCATCCTCTGTCAGCCTAAGGGACGAGGGCGTCTGTGTAATGGGGGACTAATCCCGCTGTCTGAAGGTAGTGATACTCTGGGAGCAAGCTGAGGTGAATGTCACTTTAACCTGTGGCTGTGGGTAGTGGTCCCTGTAAATTGTGGGAAGTTTCCCACTGTCTGTGGGCTATTGGGCTCCTTGGGCTATCTGAGGTGAATAACACCGTCTCCTGGATCCGTGTATCTGTGCCTGTAAAAATTACAGTGTCCTTTAGTCTGTGGGCTGTAAGGGACCGGAAGCTAACTGAGGTGAATATCACCTTATCCCCTTGCGATGGACCCTGCAAAAGGGGGAAATTTCCTATTGTCTGTGGGCTGTGAGGCTCAGGGAGCTAGCTGAGGAGAATATTACCTCATCTCCTGGCTCTATTTGTTAGTCTCTGTGTAATGGGCAAAGTTATCCTCTGTCAGCGGGCTGTGGCTGCTGCCAAAAGGAGGGGCGTTATTAAAACCTCCTGTGTGCATGAGGCCTTATAGCATTGGGATAATCATTCACACAGCACACAAGGTGCTCCATGTCTCTCACAGTTATATGCTGTTGTGTGCTGACTTTGCTGTGGCTGTACTGTGCTACAATCTGTAACACCCAGATTGTAGCACATGTTGTGTACGTGTCTCTCACAACACATGCTGTTGTGTGCTGACTTTGCTGTGGCTCTACTGTGCTACAATCTGTAACACCCAGTACACCCATAAAGTAACAAAGTCAGCACACAACAGCCATGTGACACACTGTGATTGGGCCATAGAGCACCTTGTGTGCTGTGTGAATGATTATCATAAGGCACTGTGAGGATATGGATAATTCTGCTAAGATTACAATGAACACTTCACTCACTGTGTGCTGCCCAGTGCATGCCGTGCTACCCTCCCCCGCCACCAGGATATGGTTTGCTGTTCTCTCCCTGTCTGCTGTCTCACATCAGTCCTTGAAACAGCGGAGCAGGTAAATCACTGTAAGGATAAGAAAAAAAAACATGGTGTTTCTCTCCACCTCCGATGACCACCCCCCCACCTACACCATCATATATCAGTAATGGATATGTATGTAAATGTTGAAATATTGAGGGACATGCTTATGCCTTTATCTCTTGATATTTGTCTGTCCTTTTTGTTTGTAAAAGAGAAAATGTTAATAAAAGATGAATTAAAAATAAAAAATCACTGTAAGGATCACTCCGTCGAGCACCAGGGAAGAGGAACAGCAGCCGAAACTCTAGAGCATGTGGCTGGGCGCAGGTTTGTATACCTCTGCCCGAAAATGGAAAAATAGTCCCTCCTCATCATCCACCTCCTGAGCCCCTCTGTTCACCTGATGGGGCCAGAAATATATATTTATACACCCCCTAAGCCAGTAGGAGCAGGGGTGTAATTTATTTAGCCCTATTTTTTTGGTTTGAATGAAATACACTATAAAGCTGGCCCGGTACAACAGGGCTGGTTGTACTGCCCTATCAGTGGCCCTGGCTGTGACTAGTGATATCCCTGATGACTCCTTCTGTGCATCTGACATCACCTCTGCTTGACTGGCTTCACAGGAAGTAATGACCTCTCCAAATCTTAATCAATCATACCTGATCTGTGTTATCTTTACATGCACACAAATTTTATTTTCTATGTTTAATTTGCTCCAATAACCTTCCACCTGGGGCCCTACTTCCAACCTTAGGCTTATAACAGCCATATTGTGACTTGTTTTGTTATACTTTGATTTACTAAATAATGGTTGTGGCTTGAAAACCAGAGAAAACTAGACCACTGTCATTTTCAGAAGGGGCCAATGATGGAATCCTCATATTTCTCTTGTGACAGATGTACTCTAACCTTTCTGTGTGGCTGGTACATGCAACCATTATGGCCTGTATACAGTTTTTATCACTGATACCCTCTTCAGCAATGCATATAAATATCGAAATAATAATAAATGTACCATTTTACACAAATTGTTGATTTTGAATATGCATTCACAGCAATTAGACACTTTACATTTGCACATAAATTTTGTTTAAATTTGTTTTCAAATCTTGTCTGGATACAAAACGTTTTCTCTCATCTTTGCTGAGGAACACGGGATACAGCAATGGAACAACAGCTGTCTTTTAATCTAATAATAAATCATAGTTATGCTTCATTATCTTTAACAGTATGCTCATGGATCTTATGGAGAAAACATAGCCCTTTGCCTGCAATAAACCATTTTTGCTGCATATTTACCAAAGATATGACATTTATGATGGGGATCTCTGGAATGAAATGCTGAAATATTTTGTGTTAGTATTAAAACGAAATATCTGTGATTATGATATTGTTGCCAGGGCCACCTGGCCTCTGATTAAATATCATTATGGCCAATGACACCAGACACATCTGTATGTTTTGCTGCACATTTGATCCTGGAAACCTCTGCAGTAGTGAAATTTTATAGTTTGCAGATTTCTTTCTCATTTTTCAGGCAGTAAATTGATCACACAACTCTGCTCCTTTTTAAAAAAAAAAAAGCTAGAGTTTGTCCATTAAAGTTACTGCTGCATCTAAAATCTGTGCACATAAGCTTTCCCTTCTAGTTTTAGTATGTTCTTTACAGCCCAGTGAATAATTTGAATAAAAAATTGCTCAACATCTTAAATCATTAAACCAGAGAAAAAAAAAGTACTAGAATAAGTGCGGTCTTTTTGCATCACTAACATCTGCCAAATGTCTGATTGGGGAATGAGTGACTTGGCAAGTGACCTGTCTCTCCATTTATAGTTCTGATAATAACTCTTTATGCATATGCTGTACTCCAACAAGAATTTCAACATGAATTTATTTCCTAGTAAGAAATGCTTTGGCCTGAAATTTTGTGATTTGCACCTGAATGGGTTTTGATTACCAACATGTTGCCCATGTGAAAGAGATCAATGCCCACATCTTACTGCCAAATGCTAGGCTGCAGTAGTAAGTGGATCGCAATACTTTATTATTTCAATATTATTTGTCACAAGCATGGTATTTCAGCATTCAGTGTTTTAAAACAAAATAAAAAATCATGTTAAGTTGCATTTATTGGAATAAATGTAGGACTATTAATAAAACAATGGCAATTATAATAATAATAACAACAACAACAATATATCAATAATCATATAAAAAAGAAAGCAACTTAATGAATGCAATCATACTCCTGTAATTGCTCATAATTTGGCTGAGCTATAAAATGGACAGTGATAAACTGTTCTTGAAAATTAATTTCAAGTGGTATAATTCACTCATTATACAGTAGGAAAAGAAACCTACACAAAATAAAGTGTAATCTCTTGGCAAACACTACCTTAGTGTGATATGAACCTATGACTCCAGCACCATGTTATTCCAATTTCTTTGTGGGTTATTATGAAGGTTCTGAATGTCCCCATACAATCCAAAGCTTTACTAGAAAGTTTTAAATGGTCTACCTTCTCAAATGATCTTGGTAACTTTGTGTTAGTTTTGTCTGCTGTAACAAAATTAGTTTGCTAGGTTGAAGGGTCTAATGTTGATTGTAATATTATTACTAACAAGCCAGTATTATAAACCTGAATAAGATGTTAGCAAAATGGAAAATATTGCTACACAGGACATGGGTCCGCTTCATGCTGATTAAGAGGATTTCATATTTCCATTGGGCAGTAAATGTTTTAATAAGAGACTGGTAACTTGGTTGATTTACAAGTGGTTTATTAGTCATAGGGATGAACAAATGTTTCTGGGTTACATTCATGGTGAATTTGTCAAACACATTGTGTCTGGAAGTTGAAAACTTAAATCGAATCCCCTTTGAAGTATATAGAGAAAAGGCAGCAGCTCCTTTAGTACAAGTCAGCAATCCTGGATGCCTCCCAAGATAGGATCCTCAGTAGCATGAGCATAATCAGGCCCTTAATTGACCTCATTAGCAGAGAACCCAGCAAAGAAAAGAAAACACTTTATAGTGCAGACATCCCAAGAAGTAGTTAAAAAGGATAAAGAAGTTGATATATGAAGTAAATATCAAGCAGATAAAAAACGAAAGAAACGTCCAGCGCTAACCATAAATATTGCCGCAGTGTTGTCATGGTCTTACCTCTCTCCTGTCTCCTTCGTTTGACATGTGCTGGCGGCCATCTTGGTTTCTGGGACTCTTGTAGCCTCCCACCCTGCGGCTCCTCCTTCCCACTGGGAGGAGCTGGATGCCTGGCTCACATATATAGGAGCTCTGTGGCTTCAGTTCCTTGCTTGGTCCTCCTGTGTTCACATGCTTCTAAGACTGCTGCTGCTTCTGGTTCCGATCCTGGCTTCGTCTGACTTCCCTGCTGGTTCCTGATCCTGGCTTCGTCTGACTACCCTTCTGGTTCCTGACCTCTGGCTTCGCAAGACTCTGTTTAACCATCCGTTTGGACTTTTGCTTTACAGCTTGATTTTCAATAAAGCCTTCTTATTTTCACTTATCTCTTGTTGTACGTCTGGTTCATGGTTCCGTGACATTAGGACCAAGCCATGAATTTTGACGGTACAGGGCCATCCTCGCTACCCACGCTGGTTGCCAGACTTGATCAGCAGGATTACCTGTTGGGTCAGTTCGCCGTGGCGTTGCAAACCCTGCTTGAACGCACGGCTCATTTCGCTCCCGTTGCCGATGGGTCGGTTGTCGCTCCTGGGCCCGCTCCTACTGCCGCTCCGGTTGTTGCGCCAGAGTCTACCCCGACACCTGTTGTTGCGCCTGCGGTGTTTCGGGGTATGACCGGTTCTGCCCCCCTTCCACAGCGATTTGGGGGAGAGCCAACTCAGTGCCGAGGTTTCCTTAACCAAGTGGGCATTTATTTCGAGTTGCTGCCACATGCCTTTCCCACTGAGAGATCAAAGGTGGGCTTCTTGATCTCGCTGCTCTCGGACAAGGCCTTGGCCTGGGCCAGCCCTTTATGGGAGAACAACAATCCGGTGGTTGCCGAGTTTTCCGGTTTTGTTGCTTCTCTTCGGAAGGTATTCGATGTGCCGGCTCGCGCCGCCTCTGCTGCGAAGCTCCTTATGTCCGTCAGACAGGGTTCACGATCCGTAGCCGAATACGCCATTGAGTTTCGTACCCTGGCAGCAGAGGTGGGCTGGAATAATGAGGCTCTGGTCGCTGCTTTCTCTCATGGTCTCTCGGATGCCTTGAAGGATGAGGTTGCAGCTAAGGACCTACCAGTGGAGCTCGAGGCTCTTATTTCTTTCCTGATTTTGATTGACACCAGACTCAGGGAGAGACCTTCCTTTAAGGAGAGCCTGCGGAGGCCTCCTAACAGTTTGGCGCCTACGTTTGCTGTCCCACCCGTGCCTCCCTCTCCTCCCACGCCTCCTGGGGTTGACTTGTCTGGGGGTGAACCCATGCAGCTGGGGTTTGCTCGCCTGTCCGAGGGGGAGAGGGTACTCCGGAGACGCGAGGGCCGATGCACGTACTGTGGTCTCGGTGGGCATTTTCGGTTGGCATGTCCGAACCGTCCGGGAAACGCTCGCACCTGAGATCCTGTCGGGGGCAGATCTTGGGTGGAGTCTCCTCGTCCCCGGTTTCCCGTGTTGATAAACCACTGATCACTGTTGTCCTCTCCTGGGTCGGGGGCTCGGTGACGACCCAGGCGTTGGTGGACTCTGGTGCTGGTGGTTTTTTCATTGATAGTGAGTTCGCTGCCGCCAATTCCATTCCTCTGCAGGCTCGAGGTTCCCCGCTGGCTCTAGAGGCGATAGACGGCAGACCCCTCCAGCCGTCACACGTGACTCATGAGACCCTTCCAGTGGGGATAGCCATTGGTTCCGTTCACAGAGAGTCAGTCTGCTTCCAGGTTATTTCGTCTCCACACTACTCGGTGGTCTTGGGGTACCCCTGGCTCCAGAAGCATAATCCGACTTTTGACTGGAGATCGGCCGAGATCCTCTCATGGTCACCACAGTGTGGGGCTAGTTGCATCCATGGGCCTGTCAAGTTGCTGTGTACTTCCTCGGACTCTCTGTTGCCTCCTGAATACGAGGAGTACCGGGATGTATTCGATAAGGTGCGCGCAGTTGCCCTACCTCCGCACCGCCCATACGATTGTGCCATAGAGTTACAACCTGGTGCCGTTCCTCCTCGCGGCAGGGTCTATCCACTGTCGGTTGCGGAGAATGAGGCCATGGAGGAGTACGTGATGGAGGCGCTGTCCCGTGGTCACATTCGCAAATCCTCGTCCCCGGCAGGGGCTGGATTTTTCTTTGTGAAAAAGAAGGGCGGTGAGTTGAGGCCTTGCATCGATTACAGGGGCCTTAATCGCATCACGATCAAGAACGCTTACCCGATACCCTTGATTTCCGAGCTGTTCGATCGCCTTAAGGGGGCCACGGTCTTTACCAAACTTGACTTGAGGGCGGCATATAACCTGGTAAGGATCAAGGCGGGCGATGAGTGGAAGACCGCGTTTAACACCAGGACCGGTCATTATGAATCCTTGGTTATGCCCTTTGGGTTGTGCAATGCGCCCGCAGTCTTTCAGGAATTCATCAACGATGTTTTCCGTGACCTGTTGCAGCAGTGTGTGGTGGTCTATTTGGATGACATCTTGGTATACTCTGAATCCATGGAGGCCCACATTCTGGATGTCAAGCGAGTGTTGCAACGGTTACGAGAGAACAAGCTGTTCGGTAAGCTTGAGAAATGCGAATTTCACCGATCCCAGGTAACATTCTTAGGTTACATCATTTCCGCTGAGGGGTTCTCCATGGACCCTGAGAAGGTTTCGGCTGTCTTACAGTGGCCTCAGCCCAGTGGTCTTCGTTCCTTGCAGCGCTTTTTGGGCTTCGCCAATTATTATCGGAAGTTCATCAGGGACTTCTCCATGCTGGCCAAGCCTCTCACGGATCTGACCAGGAAGGGCAGTAATTCCCAGGTCTGGCCGCTCGAGGCCATCCGGGCTTTTGAGGCCCTAAAATCCGCCTTTGTGTCGGCCCCGATTCTGTCTCATCCCAACCCTGGGTTGCCCTTTGTCCTCGAGGTGGACGCATCTGAGACGGGAGTAGGCGCCCTTCTGTCTCAGCGTAGAACACCAGAGGGTCCGCTGCTTCCTTGTGGGTTTTACTCCCGGAAACTGTCACCCGCGGAGTGCAACTATCAGATTGGTGACAGGGAGTTATTGGCCATAGTGCAGGCTCTCAAAGAGTGGAGGCACTTGCTCGAGGGCTCCGTGGTTCCGGTTCTCATCCTGACGGACCACAAGAATCTGACCTACCTTTCTGAGGCCAAGAGACTGACACCACGTCAGGCCAGATGGGCTCTGTTCTTGTCACGTTTTAATTACGTGGTCTCCTACCTACCCGGTTCCAAGAACATCAGGGCGGATGCCTTATCACGGCAGTACTCCGAGCTGTCCAGGGAGGAATCTATACCGACTTCGGTCATACCTCCGAATCAGATCCTGGCCGCCATTCGCACCAGCCTGACCTCTCCCCTTGGTGAGCAGATTTTGGCGGCTCAATCTGGTGCTCCCTCTGGGAGACCCAACGGCAGATGTTTTGTGCCTGAGGAGTTGCGCACTCGGTTGTTGCGAACCTACCATAACTCCAAGACCGCGGGGCATCCTGGTAAGAATCAGCTGTCATGGGCTGTTTCACGTCTGTTCTGGTGGCCTTCCCTACGTTCCGACATCGCCGCATATGTAGCGGCATGCTCCGTTTGTGCCCAGAGTAAGTCCCCTCGGCACCTTCCGTTGGGCCTGCTGCAACCCATAGCCACCGGGGAGCGCCCATGGTCACACCTGGGGATGGATTTCATTGTGGATCTCCCTGCATCCCGAGGCCATACGGTCATTCTCATGATTGTGGATCGGTTTTCCAAAATGTGCCACTGTGTTCCTCTCAAGAAGTTACCCTCTGCACAAGAATTGGCCACGATTTTTGCCTGGGAGGTCTTCCGGTTGCACGGTTTGCCCAAGGAGATAGTGTCGGATCGGGGGAGTCAGTTTGTGTCCAGGTTCTGGCGCGCCTTTTGCTCCCAGTTGGGGATTCATCTCTCCTTCTCCTCGGCCTACCACCCTCAGTCCAATGGGGCCGCAGAACGATCCAATCAGGCCTTGGAGCAATTCCTTCGTTGCTATGTCTCCGATCACCAGGACAATTGGGTTGACCTCCTGCCTTGGGCTGAGTTTGCCAGGAACACGGCGGTGAACTCTTCCTCTGGGACGTCTCCCTTCATGGCCAATTATGGGTTCCAACCTGCCGTGTTACCGGAGGCATTCTCTCCCCAGGATATTCCGGCTGTGGAGGATCACCTTTCCGTCCTACGCGCCTCTTGGGTACAGATCCAGAAGTCCCTTGAGGTCTCTGCGCAGCGCCAGAAACTCCAGGCTGATCGCAGACGAGCGCCTGCTCCTTCCTACCAAGCCGGAGACCGTGTATGGTTGTCCACTCGCAACCTCAACCTTCGAGTGCCCACTCCCAAGCTGGCTCCTCGCTTTGTTGGTCCCTTCCGAGTGCTTCGCAGGGTAAACCCGGTAGCCTATGCCCTTGCGCTTCCTCCTGGCATGCGGATCTCCAACGTGTTTCATGTCTCCCTGTTGAAGCCACTGGTGTGCAATCGCTTCACTTCCTCGGTTCCTCGGCCTCGTCCGGTCCAAGTGGGCAATCATGAGGAGTATGAGGTGAGCAATATCCTGGACTCACGCCTGGTCCGCGGTCGGGTGCAGTTTTTGGTCCACTGGCGTGGTTACGGTCCAGAGGAGCGTTCCTGGGTTCCCTCCGCAGATGTCCATGCTCCTGCCTTGCTCCGAGCCTTCCACGCACGTTTCCCTCAGAAACCGTTTTTTGCACCGCGGAGGAGGGGCCCTTGAGGGGGAGGTACTGTCATGGTCTTACCTCTCTCCTGTCTCCTTCGTTTGACATGTGCTGGCGGCCATCTTGGTTTCTGGGACTCTTGTAGCCTCCCACCCTGCGGCTCCTCCTTCCCACTGGGAGGAGCTGGATGCCTGGCTCACATATATAGGAGCTCTGTGGCTTCAGTTCCTTGCTTGGTCCTCCTGTGTTCACATGCTTCTAAGACTGCTGCTGCTTCTGGTTCCGATCCTGGCTTCGTCTGACTTCCCTGCTGGTTCCTGATCCTGGCTTCGTCTGACTACCCTTCTGGTTCCTGACCTCTGGCTTCGCAAGACTCTGTTTAACCATCCGTTTGGACTTTTGCTTTACAGCTTGATTTTCAATAAAGCCTTCTTATTTTCACTTATCTCTTGTTGTACGTCTGGTTCATGGTTCCGTGACAAGTGTCCCAGTACAAGCATTGCGTTGCACCTTACAGGCTCCTCTCTACTAGTTTCATCATCACTAATGTCTTCAGGGGTGTGGCCTGACGTGCGGTATGATTATTATAAATAAGGGACAGCAGGAAATAGGCAGGTCACTCTTCCAATTACAGGAAGCAGGAAGTAAAAATGCACTCCAACAACAGGGAACAGCCATAGATACGATCTAGTTCTGTACTAAAATCAGAACACAAACACTAATCTTAACTATTTCATAATAACATGGTGAATAGGTGGGAAAGTGTTACATTAAAATTAAAAAAAATTGTATAGATGCCCTTGGCCTCATAAGGGCATGTAAGTATAGAATATCACATACATTCAGGGAAAACAAGATTTTTTTTTTTTGCTATGTATGTGTGACCACTTTGGCCATATTTGTTTGTAGTCGTATGTTCTTTTTGTTTATAGAACAAATACTTACCTTACTGCTACTACTGCTACTATATCCCCGAAGAAGGAATTATTATTCTGAAAAAAAACGGGGGTCTTGTTGTATGTAGCATTTATGCCTCATTTCTTGTGAGGCCAATAATATATATGTAATCACATGTATCTGTGTTATGTACCTTGCTGGTATTTTAGCTGCTACATCAGCCATTTACTGTTCTTTTTTTAACAATTTTAGTAATAATAGAATTTACTGCTTTTTATATAAAGTATGTTTCTCACTCTCTTTATATACTCTGGGACCACATAATCCCATTCAATATTTTGGGGGTTATCCTTTCATTTTTCCATACCCAGGGATGATGGCCTGCCCTTCCTCAACCATACCCTCTTTTTGCAACTTAACTTTTTTCACAGATATTAGCCACAGATATTGTAGTGTCTGGAAAGCTGCAATGTAAGAGGGAGAGACAAAGCAGTTTTTAATATGAATTAAAAATTAGAGTGTATTAATTCAGAGGCAATAGTCACAACTCTTGTACAATCACTGGAGAGTTATAAGCTGCTTGATTAGGACGCAATTTAAGAGAGAGAGAGATGAGCCAGGTTTTATCCCTAATTAAAAATACAGTGTATTATTTTACAGACATTAACCAAAATTATTTGAAGTTGTTGGGCAGTATATAAGCAGCTTACGAAGAAACAAGGCAGATTTTATCATGAAATAAAAATGACGGTGTATTTTTCCAGAGAGACAATAGCTACAAATATATTTGAGTGCTAGAGCATTGAATAGGCTGCAAACTGGAAGACCCTGCAGCAAACATTAACATTTTTGCAGCTTAGGTCCAGCTTCAGAAGTATTATTTTTGGCACCTTTACAGTGCAGGAGCACCAGAAAAGACCAGTAGAGCTGACAGAAGCTGGTAATGATGGCAGGCCTAGGTGGCAGGAGATAGTAATACTAGCAGCTCAGCAGAGGTGGCAGAGGCAGCATAAATGGGTAATGGAAGCAGGTTAGTAGAGGTCACAGAAGTTAATAATGGCTGTAGGGAAGCAGAGGTGGAAGGAGCTGTTAAAGTGGAGTTCCACCCATTGTTTTATGTTTGTCTGTGCTGCATGCCCTAATCTCATAGTGTTCAGAATGGACATTTTTTATTTATTTTGTTGCTTGTAAATACCTTTATTTTGTAGTCCTTCATTATTTCCTCCTCCTTATTAGGCTAGGCTATTAAGTCACAAGGCTATTCGCAAGGGTTTCTGGGATAGGCATCATGTATCCCAGTAGTCCTTGCAAATAAACCTGACTGAAACATATTACATCACTTGTGCAGCACTGAGCATGTGCGAGATCTGCAAGGCTGAAATCCAGGAAGTCATACAGTCTGGCTTCATGATGCCCACACTTAAGATGGCCACGGTCTATTTCTAGATTATAAACTAACTAAATGCTCTAACAACCTAACAAAACGAACCTTAGTTTACAGACTAACTTTACTAGACTACATTAAGCTTGTGTATTACAGGGGGATTTATATTTAAAAAGTGAAATTGTGGGTGGAACTCCCCTTTAATGTTTGAAGGAGCTAGTAATGATGTTGGGTCAGCAGAAGTAAGAGAAGGCGGTAATAAAGGCCGTTCTGCAGACATGTTGCCATTTTTGGGAGTCAGATTACAAGGAAAAAGGATGTTGGCAGCATAAGCTGCAGGGGTTTTGTGATTATTGTGGATCTAGGACTAGTCTATTTTTTTTAAATTAGTTGGTCCATTGTGTCAGGGTTGTTTTAATAGGTGTGTCTCTATAAAAAAAAAAAAAAAAACTCCTGTTTTGTTAAAGCCCCAACACACTAGCTGTAGGACCTGAATCATCAGCACATGCTGGGCAAGCTACTGACATTGGTGCTGCCTGCACATCCTATAGTCCATTAGATTCTCATTTTGAAGAGTGTCTGCATCAGCCCTAAACATTTGACTGCAATCTTTTGTTTTAGGTGATGCCTGTGACTGCTGTCTGCAGCCAAGCCTGTCCACTGTGGATTCAAAAATAACTTAAAAACATTACTGAGGCAAGCACTGCCACTGCTGCTTCTCTTTTCAGTTATTTGAGGACATGTGAGAGGATCCTGCCAATATCTGGAAATGCTGCAGAGAGGTTATTTTACAGAAACTCATTTAATTGGATTTTTTTTTGTCTTTCTTTGAGTTGGTAGTATGAAATTAGAGATTCTAAAGATTGGCTACCCAGTAATGGTCTCTCTCTTTCTTGACACTAATCCTGGGGTCCTTACACAGTCTTCTCAGCATTAATAAGCAAATTTGCTAGGAATTGGTAGAAGCAGAAGACCTAGAGTCCTTAGTGTTGGTAAGGACAACAATGTCCTCAATAGTCTCACCCCACCCACATTTAACTCCGGAGGTTTGGGAGGAATTAAAAATCTCTGTGGAAGCCTGCACTATTTCCTCCTCCTCCCCACTGCTAGCACCCCGACCCTCCTCCTCATGCTCCTTAAAAAAGAAAGGGGTCGGATTGTTTCCAGAAACAGATGGTGGTGTCTCACAATCCCAATAAGCAATGAAAATAAAAAGAAAGAGAATGAGAGAGACACAAATCTCCCATAGTAAGGGATTTGAATGAGAGACACCAATGCTGTTTGAAGGTGAGCACACTGAACACATGTAGTTGAAAAAATATCAAAATTTATTAGCGGACATAAAAACAGATATCAAATATTGATGTAGACCACAGTAGTTACAGAGACAAGATATTGCGAGATGCAGATGGCCAACAAGTTTCGCACAGTTGTGCTTCATCAGGGCCTTGCACCCATCTTTAATGTCGTGTGGTCTGTATAGGACATAAAAATATGTCATTAATATACAATATATCCATAACAACTTTATTGCATAATAACAAACATTGGCAGAAAAAAACTGCTCCGTGCTCACCTAATCTGCTAAAAACGGGATAAATCCAGTGTGTCCCGCCACCAGGAAGAACACGCAGCGCAGCAATCCCAGTGATAGTCAGATCCACCAGGTCAAAGAGTGCGGGTATTAGATCATTTAAGCAACCATTGACAGATCAAAGTCTGTGAATTTTTTAGAAAATAGCATAATAGGAGCATAATATCACAATAGCACTTGCTCAGGCTATTGTCAATTCTATGGGCCATACTAAACACTTAGGGGCAGATTCTCGTAGATCGCCGCATCTCTGCGGCGGCGTAATGTATCTCATTTACGTTACGCCGCCGCAAGTTTTACGGACAAGTGCTTGATTCACAAAGCACTTGCCTGTAAAGTTGCGGCGGCGTAGCGTAAATCCCCCGGCGCAAGCCCGCCTAATTCAAATGATCCGGGTAGGGGGCGTGGATCATTTAAATTAGGCGCGTTCCCGCGCCGAACGTACTGCGCATGCGCCGTCCCTAAAATTGGCAAACAACGTAAATTTTTAAATTTCGACGGGGGAACGACGGCCATACTTAACATTGGTTGCCCCTCATATAGCAGGGGCAACTTTACGCGTCGCAAATCTAACGTAAACGTCGTATCTTCACTGCGTCGACCGCGCGTACGTTCGGGAATGCGCGTATTTTGCTAATTTGCATACTTGATCGGGAAAACGACGGAGGCGACACCTAGCGGTGATCTGACTTGGATCCCTGCCAATTCTAGCGGCGGCGTTTGGTATGAATCATGAGGGGGAACTCCATGCCAAATTTAAAATAAAAAACCGGCATGGGTTCCCCCCCAGGGGCATACCGGGCCCTTAGGTTTGGTATGGATTGTAAGGAGAACCCCCTACGCTGAAAAAACGGCGTAGGGGTTACCCCACAATCCATACCAGACCCGTATCCAAGCACGCTGCCCGGTCAGTCAGGAAGGGAGTGGGGATGAGCGAGCGCCCCCCCTACTCAGCCGTACCAGGCCGCATGCCCCCAACATGGGGGGGTTGGGTGCTCTGGGGCAAGGGGGCTCCCAGATTCCGATAAGCCCCCCACCTGCAGACCCCGACAACCAATGGCCAGGGTTGTTGGGAAGAGGCTCTGTCCTTATCAACATGGGGACAGGGTACTTTGGGGTGGGGGGGCCACAGGGTGCCCCCCTGCCGCACAGCACCCAACCCCCCATGTTGAGGGCATGCGGCCTGGTACGGCTCAGAAGGGGGGCGCTCGCTCGTCCTCACTCCTCTCCTGACCGGTCGGGAGGCGTGCTTGGATACAGGTCTGGTATGGGTTGTGGGGAAACCCCCATGCCGTTTTTTCAGCGTAGGGGGTTCTCCTTACAATCCATACCAAACCTAAGGGCCTGGTATGCCCCTGGGGGGAACCCATGATGTTTTTTTATTTAAAATTTTCCGTGAAGTTCCCCCTCATGATTCATACCAAACGCCGCAGCTAGAATTGGCGGGAATCCCAGTCGGATCCCCGTCGCTTCTATGACGCGCTTGCTGGAATGTGCTTTTCCTATTCCAGCGAGTGCAAGATGTCGGCACCATGTGGCCGATAATCAGCGCAATGCCATTGTGCTGAAAACACATTCTCGGCGACAGGTACCGTATATACACACCAAGGTCAACACGCCTAAAGGTAAATATAGACGATGGTGGCTAATCAAAATAAAGTAAAAATACTTAGATAGATACCAAAAATGCTAAAGAAATATATATATAGAAAGTTTGACTTGATGCAGAGATTCCATATGATGATGGAAAACCCCCCCAAGAGGGTATATATAATATAGCAACAAAGCCACAGTCAAAAAGCCTGGGTGGTTAATGTTATGAGGTAAGATAGTCAAATACACTAGTCCTAATTGCTCATTAGTTGACCATGGCAGAAAATACATGGCATTGAATGCTAAGGGAATAATTATAAATACCTGTGAGATAGCATGATAGCCTGCAAACAGCAGGCGAACTAGGCAATCCAATGAGCGTGAAGCCTTCAGTAAGGTGCCTGGTAAGAGCTGGTGCTGCTGATCTGCAGACAGCATCTGACAGAGGAGCCGTCCGTCAGCACCATCTTAAATACAGCCGATCTTACCGGAAGTGAAGGGTCAATTGACCCCTGACATCACTTCCGGTCTGTGTGTCCCTGGAAGTGCGGTCTGACAAAGATCTACGTGAGTATTTAGAAATTAAGTGGCCCATTACCCCAACATTCTATTCTTTGCCAAAAAAGTCCACAAAAATATAAAAAATCCCGCCCCATTTTATCAGGCATAGGTAGCCATACAGAAACGGCCAGTAAGTATGACAATGAACTCTGTCGTCCTCGGGTGACTCTGAATATGATCGTCTCCATAAAATTCAGCCCCTCGTAAACCACTTTAACCAATAGTTTGCAGCCTTGTTTATTCCCAATCAAGTTGTTTGCGTTGATGAGTCCCTGATTATATTTTCTGGTCACTGTCTTTCAAACAGTTTCTCCCCAGCAAGTGTGCCAGATATGGAGTCAAGGGCCCAGATTCTCAAAGACTTACAACGGCGTATCTCCAGATACGCCATCATAAGTCCGAATGGGCGCCATTGTATCTATGCGCCTGATTCATAGAATCAGTTACGCATAAATTCTGCCAAGATACGAGCGGCGTAAGTCTCCTACGCCGTCGTATCTTGGGTACATATTTACGCTGCCTGCTAGGTGGCGCTTCCGTTGATTTCCGCGTTGAATATGTAAATGAGCAAGATACGCCGATTCACGAACGTACGTACGCCCGTCGCAATTAGTTACGCCGTTTACGTAAGACATACGCCGGCGTAAAGATAAAGCTGGTCTCTAGGTGGCCCAGCCCATGCAAGGTATGGACGTCGGAACAAGCGTATCTTTTTACGTTGTTTATGTAAGTCGTACGTGAATGGTGCTGTGCGTAGGTTACGTTCACGTCACAGGCATCGGCCATGCATCTACATGGGGTCACGCTTAATTTAAATACAACATGCCCACGACCTGCCTACTTTGAGATATGTGCGCTTACGCCGGCCCATTTAAGCTACGCCGCCGTAACTTAGGACGCAAGTGCTTTGTGAATACAGCACTTGCCTCTCTAAGTTGCGGCGGCGTAGCGCAAATAAGATACGCTACGCCCACACATAGTTACACCGCCCTACGTGAATCTAGGCCAAGATGTATAAGCTCTTTAAAAAGGCCACAGGCTATACATCAAGGCCCATCTTTATCTTTATGCCGGCGTAGCGCATCTCAGATGCGTTACGCCGACGTAACTTAGAGGCAAGCTCCGTATTCTCTAATCAGAAGCGTGCATTTTTGCGCCAGCGTATCGTAAAATCGTCGGCGTAAGACAGAGTAATTCATAGGAAGGAAGGAAGTGGGCGTGATCCATTTAAATGAACTGTGACCCCATGCAAATGAATGGCCGAAAGACCGGCGCATGCGCCGTCACGTGATCGTATGTCCTGCGCCCCTCTGAGCATGCTCACAACTACGCCTGGCGTTAATCCTGAGTTATGCTGGCCCACTGTTTACGCCCAGGGCATAAATATGCCCAGACAGGCGCCCGTCGAGTGCAAAAGTACACCTGTTTGGTTTGGTGAATATACTTTTGCGCTCTTATTGTGGACATGTCTGCCCGGCATTCTGGGACCAGAAAAAAAAACTTCTCCCCAGAGGATAAGGGCATTATCCTTGATGCCATGGAGAGGTACTACGATCGCCTCCATGGGGCACATAGCAAGGACACCAGTAAGGGCAGAAGGGACGAGATCCTTCAGAGGATCACCAACCAAGTGAATGCCGTGGGCAATGAGGTGAGGAGGCCCAAACACATCTCAAAGAAGATGAACGATCTTCGCAGGAGGGTGAAGGAGAAGATGGCCCTTATGACGAGGCATGCCAGGGGCACTGGTGGTGGACCGGCCTCTAGGGTCCGTCTGACTCCTGACGAGCAGGTTGTTGCCCGCTGCCTTACTAGGGTGCAAGTGGAGGGAGTGCAGGGCTACGACTCAGTTGAGCCGCCCTTGAGGACAGGTAAGTGTGTTTTTTCTACTATCTGGTGTGTAGCATGTAAGGGGGGGAAGGGAATATGTGACAAGTGTGTGGGTCCACCAACATGTGAATGTTTTGTGTCATCCGCAGATGTCCAGGAGGGAGTGGGGCCATCTGGTGCCTCTGCCCGTCCCACACCATCCCCTGATGATTCTGCCCCTGACCCCCTGGGAAGCCAAGAGGCATTGGTGGAGGGGAGTGGTGGCCAGACCTCCAGTGATGAGGTCATTCAGGATGTTGCTGAACATTTGGGTGAGGAGGTTTCCCTCTATCTCGAGGAGTCGTCCATCTTGGCTGGTTCTTCCCGGACGTCAAGCCTCCAATCCTCTTGTCCCTCTGGCTCCATCCCCAACCCACCCACTCCCTCAAGTCCCTCTGGATCCATCCCCAACCCACCCACTCCCTCAAGTCCCTCCCCCTATCCCAGGCCTGAAGCCTCTCCTGGCCCCAAGAAGGCAACCAGGAAGACCAGGGGGGTTCCGGACTACCTGCCAGTGAACCTGACCACTGCCCAGGACTCACAGACCCGCCATATGGGTGAGATGGCCCAGGACATGAGAAGAGTGGCCAACAGCCTGGACTCCAGGGGACACATCAATGATGGTCTGCATGATGTGGCTGGCAATACTGCAGCTGTCATCACCTGCTTGGGGGAGCTGCAGGCCACAATGGCTACCCTCGTGGCAGAGGTGCAGACCCTGTCGGAGGCCATCCAGGGCCACACAGCTGCCATTGAGGTGGAGGGGTTAAGCTCACGGCAGATGCAGGCAGAGACCAACATCATTCTGACCCGCATAGCCATGGCGTTAGAGGGCAGGCCTCCAGTCATGGTGGATGCTCCTCCACCTGATGCCCCCCCCCCACCGTCAACCAGGCAGTTGCGGAGCCGTGGCCGTGGGCGTGGCCGCAGCCAGGGCAACTAATTTAGTTTAATTTTTATTTTATTGCTCTGGTTAAGAGTTTATTTTTTATTTTATTGCTCTGGTTAAGAGTTTTTTTTTATTTTATTGTTCTGGTTAAGAGTTTCTTTTTTTGGGGGAATAATGCACACGGTGAGGCGTGCAGATTAGTGTGACTGGTGTGTGAATGTGGTGGGGGTGACACTCCTGCCGGCAAAGGGGTGTCACCCTCGGCCGTGTGAATGTGGTATGAATGGTCAGCAACATAATTGGAGCCTTGTCGTGGCGTTGCTGCTCCCAAGTCCTGCTTGGTGGACTTGGGCTAATCTAATGTGATGAGGATGTGGGGTGTGTGCTAGGGACCACAGTGGTGTGCATGCGTGCATTCTCCTTGTGCCATGATGAATGTGTGTGTTTAACGTGCAAAGATGCGTTCCACGAGGCAACTCCTGACTGCTGTTCCCTCAGCAGATGGGGTAGCCTAGGGCAGGGGGGGGGGATGTCTGGTTGGGGGGGTCAGGTCATCACGTATGTCAGTCTCCAGGCCCTTTCTCTCTGCAAAGTTGTGCAGAATGCAACATGCCCCGATGATCTGGCACACAAAGTTTGGGGAATACAACAGGGTCCCCCCGGACTTATCCAGGCATCGGAAACGGGACTTCAGGATGCCAAATGTGCGTTCCACCACTCCACGGGTACGTATGTGTGCAGCATTGTAGTTTTGCTCTCCTGTGGTTTGGGGATCCCGGAATGGAGTTATGAGATGGGGCCCAAGTGCATATGCAGTCACCTGGAAGGGAAAAGACAGGAGGATGTTAGTCATGCATGTGCCCCTCGTGATGTCTGCATCATGGGGTCGGACAGTCATGCCTGACACCCATGTCACTCACCAACCAGCCAGCTGTTCCTGTACACGTTCTGTTCAAATTCTGTTGGGATGGTGCTTTGACGGTATATGTAGCTGTCGTGGCTGGACCCTGGGTGTTTGGCACGGACGTGCCATATGAGGCCTTGGGCATCGACTATCACCTGTACGTTAATGAAATGCCAGTGCTTTTGATTGCGGTATATGTGCTCTGTGTCACGGGGGGGCTGTAGTGCCACATGTGTGCAATCAATGGCCCCCACGGTGCGTGGGAATCCTGTAATTCTGGCAAAATCCGCCATTGCCTTATTCCGCAGGTGCTCCTGGGTGGGTCTGATGATGTGGTGGGACATGCGTCTGAGGATTGCGGGGACAACCTGGTGCACACATCTGCTCATACTGGTTTGTGACATCCCAGCCACAACTCCACTTGTACGCTGAAAAGATCCACTGGCGAGGAAATGCAGTGTTGCCAGGACCTTGACCAGTGGCTGCACTGCATGTGAGCGGTGTGTCTGGCTGGTGATGTCATCCTGCAGGGCTGTGGCTATTTCCTGGATGGCATCAGTGTTGAATCTGAAGATGCGATACACCTCCGAATCACCCATGCCAAAAATGTTTATGCGTGTTCGGTATATCCTCTCCCGTGCCCTCCTCCTCCTACGTGCTTGGGCGCACACTAGTAGTGCTATGACCATGGATGCCCCTGGCATGTTGGCATACAGATGTCTTGTCCTGCAAGTGTGGTTGCTCAGCTCGTCCGTAACAGTGCTGCTGAAGCTGCTCTCCAGCTGACCTGCACACGTCTGGTGCAAAGTTGCCCCTGCTTTATGAGGGGCAAGTTTAGGCCGGACGTACAGCTTACATGCACCGCGCGTAGCCTGCGTCGGGCGGACGTACGTTCGGGAATTGGCGCATCTCCCTCATTTGCATATTTGAATAGGAAATCAATGGGAGTGCAAGATGCTCCCAGCGTAAATATGCGCCTACGCTACGCCGGCGTAGAAAAGTTACGCCGGTCGGAAGAAGCCTATTTTCAGGCATATCTGGTTCTGTTGGTACGGCGCATAGATACAACGGCGCATATTTACACTTACACCGCGCATCTCGAGATACGCCGGCGTAAATTCTTTGAGAATCTGGGCCATAGTTCACAGAGTTCAAGAGTCTATATTCGCGTGGCTACATTTAAAGGTATTAAAGCGGATCTCCACCCTCATTTACACTATACCTCCATATTACTACCGCTCCAATCTAACCCTGAATCGGCTATTTACATTTTAATTATCAAATGTGTACCTTATATTTGAGCCTTGGTTCCGGTCTGCCCCCCCTCGGGTTTTAGACGGGTTTTCTGGTGTTTCCTGCGCCGCGCTGTGCCTGCTGGGAGCTATTCTCAGAGCTCGTAATATTCTGCTGTTATGAAACATCGCGCAACTTCATTTTGGAGGAAGTGACGCCGATGTAAACAAAGGAAGGGGCGGGCTGTGGCTGTGGCTGTGTTACACGAGGCTCTGTTATCATCACAACAGGGCGGGGACTTTTCATTCATACGCCTGCCGTTGCGATGACAACAGAGACGCTCACGCCGCTGGGCACATTCGCCAGTGCGCATGCACGAGATCGAGCGGTGGATGCTGGGACAGCATCCACCGCAAACAGGAAATAACTCCTTGTTGGAATCGAGCGCCCAAAGCCAAGATGGCCACGGGACGAAAACGGGAATAACATTTTTTATTATGGATGAAATGACAGCGGAGGGGCGGTCGAAAAGCGGAAACGTGAGTTTAGCACAGCAGTGCTAATACACATTTGAATAGGCAATAAAAAAAAATAAAAATTAAGCCGTGGGAGATCCGCTTTAAGCTGCAAGTTCTATTTACCTGGAAGTGGCTCTCAAAGTGCCAGCCTGTCTCCTGTTTCAGTGATTTATCCAGAATGTCAACAATTTCAGAGACATTGGTGCTTTTAAGTGAACTTTATAGTAAAACTAATATTGTCTGCTTCCAGTATTTAAAAAACAAATGTTTTCCAGCTTATTGTATACCCTTTTAACACCAAACAGGGTTATAGTAAGGCCCACTTGTCTTCTCTACCCTACTTTAAGTAGAACTGAACTCAAAAAGTAAAGTGGTATGCTATAAGGAAAATTTAGAAATGTTAACCACTTAAGCCCCGAGCCTGTTTTTCAGACCCGGTGTTTACACGTTAAAAACAATTTTTTTTGCTAGAAAATTACTTAGAACCCTCAAACATTACAATCAGGTCCATAAATATTGAGACATCAACACAATTCTAATCTTTTTGGGACACTTGTTTGGTTTGAACACCGCTTTCCTATGGGGGCGCTACTCACGTATGCACAAGCTCGTCGGGACGGGGCCCTTTTAAAAAAAAAAATACTTATTTATTATACTTGATTTTATTTATTTTTACACTGTTTAAAAAAAAAAAAAGTAAACATCCCTTGTAATAGAAAAAAAACATGACAGGTCCTCTTAAATATGAGATCTGGGGTCAAAAAGACCTCAGATCTCCTAATTACATTAAAATCCAATAAAAAAAAAAAATCTGCCGCGCAGACCACCATTATCGTTTACAGCCCCGTCGCCTAAAGAGGTGGATATCTCGGTTGTGGCAGCAGCCGATGCCGTTACCGAGATATCCCTCTTCAAAGAGAGGGTGTATATCTGCGTGCGGCGCGGCTTAAGTGGTTAATAGTGCATAGCACAAGGAACACCCTTAAAATACACCCTTTATCTGAAATATCTTCTGGAATATAGCAGTGTACTTGTTGGTACATGACTGTGCCTAGGCACTCATGTGTATAAAGCTCCATAGTTGTATATTTGCAGTGTAGGATTGAGTTCCTGTTGCCTCCGACTGCTAGTCTCATGGTATTAAAGAAAGATTTGGTGATGTCACTATTGTGTTGCTGACTGTCCTCCTTGTTGAATGCTCTATGACTTTATGAAGAAAAACCCTGCCTGTACAAAGATGGCCACCTACACACAGCAACAGAGTGTAGAACGAGTCATGTTCAGTCAACTCAGTTGTTGGAAAAAGATCATCTGCATGTAGACCACAGGCAATACTGGTGACTAGTTCTTTGTCCTCTGCTTGTATTTTGGGACACACCTTGCAGATTTCAGTTGCTCTTTGTGTCCAATGTCCATATTTAATTTTTTTTTGCTTAGTAATCAGCACTGAACATATTTTAACTTAAAATAATTAGGTTTATATTTTATATCCTACACTAAGAAGATGTAAAACAATAAGACCACTATTCTTAACCATTATGGAAAGTGTTAGATGAGTGCAACGTTCTGTCACATAATTTTATTCAATATGGCGCTAATGCAGTGATATGTGGTAGCCAATTAAAAATAATCTCCCAGCTAACTGTAGATCATCATTGATTTTTCAGCTTTTGTGATACAGTGGTGATGGACTTTCGGATTCTGTGGTAACACCTTTAATATGCTCCCAGAATTGTCTGAATACACAGTCCATGAATACAGTCCATGTTGAATCAGATCATATATTTTTTAGAATGTTGTATTTTATACTAGCAAGGATTTGCTTTTGAACTGGAAGTACCTTAAATTGAAGTTAAAAAATATCACACATCTTATCAATTATTGTCAACAACTTTGCAAATTACAGAATCCTTTGTTGACTGATGAAACTCTTATGCCGCGTACACACCATCACTTTATGTGATGAAAAAAAACGACGTTTTTAAAAACGTCAATTTAAATGACCGTGTGTGGGGGGAAAACATTGTTTTATGTCTTGTGAAAAACGACAAAAAAAAATTGAAGCATGCTTCAATTTTATGTGTCGTTTTTCAAAACGTCGTTTTTTACTTCACAGAAATTGACCGTGTGTAGCAAAAAACTACGTTTAAAACAACGTTTTTACACCCGCGCATGCCCAGAAGCTAGTTATGAAGCGAGCTTCAATGTAAAAAAGTGGTGAACGTAACCTCGCTTTGCTAGAGCATTGTGAAAAAACAATGGTGTGTAGGCAACTTCGTCTTTGAAAATTGAAGTTTCAAAAACGTAGTTTTTTACTTCACAGAAAATGTCGTTTTTTTTCATCACATAAAGTGATGGTGTGTATGCGGCATCAGGCCTCGTACACACGATAGGTTAACCAGAGGACAACGGTCTGATGGACCGTTTTCATCGGTCAAAACCGATCGTGTGTGGGCCCCATAGGTTATTTAACCATCGGTTAAAAAAAAGCCAACTTGCTTTAAATCGTTGGTAAGCACAACCATCGGTTAAAAATCCTTGCATGCTCAGACTAAATTAGGGGACGGGAGCGCTCGTTCTGGTAAAACTCGCGTTCGTTTTGGAGATGCCACATTTTAAATTTTTAAAATTAGTGCCTCGTTTATTGCAGTGCATTTTTTTCTTCGTTCTATTGCTAGAATAAAGACGTTGTTTTGCTGATGGTATTTAGACAGAGTTCACCCATACTGACTTATTTTTTTGTTTGCTTGTGATATCATGTTTTTTTTTTTGTTTAGAAAGCCAGATGTCCAAAATAATTTGTTGCACTCCACCTTTTTTTTATTTTGTTAAATTCATTTTTTTTTTTTTTAGACTTTTTTTTTTGAGAGAACTTTAATTTTTTTTCTCAAGTTATCACAACATCCCCCCCCCCCCCCCAAGGAGGTTGTGTCCTTTGTTAATTACACATTGTATTTCGGAAATGTTTGATTCACCAGAAAAACACAATTAACAAATTGAATCACCATTTATTCTGGATAAAAACAAATCAACATTAAGGGCAACAATTGACCAATCAGCCAAATATATGCAGACTTTGGACACCAAAGGCACATTCCACCATGATAAATAACAAAATCAATAACATCAGGAGTCCCTCTAATTTAGGTCACAATGTGCTCCCCAAATCCCAGATATCAGAAGCAGCAGCAGATGTCATACATGACCCCAAGCTGTGGTACTACAACAACCTAATTTTTATGGCAAATTAGCTTGAAGACAGGGAATCACTTTCTGGTCTTCCTTGCAGCCTTCCTTCCACGGCTCCTTGCAGGTGGTGGAAATGTGGCAGCAGGAGGAGGAGGAGGAGACTGGGCTGGGTCACTGAATTTTGTGGTCTCAGTCAGCAGGCCCCTTCTTCCCCTCTGTATCACAGATGCTATCAGATCCTGGGCCAGGCCCCTTTGTCGCTGCTCCATTGCTTGCAGCTCGTTTGAAATGTATGAAGCTGTAGCCCTCAACAGGGTTAAGGGGGGCCCCTCATGATTTCAGCTGTCTCCCTAATAATGTGCAGAGACTCCTCCTCCAGCTGGGACATGCGTTTATGTTTTTTTGTTGGGCCTGGGCACCTGCTGACTGCCACTCAGCCCAGCCTCCTCCTGTCTGCCACTCACCCCTTCCTCCTCCTGGCTGACACATTCCTGAGCCTCCTCCTCTTGGCTGATCTCTTCCTGTGTCTAAAAAAGGGACATGTTTTTTTTTTTGCTTCATCAAACACACACATTTTAAAGCTCATGACTGTTGCATTTTTTTGAGCCATGCAGTTGACATCGCTGTCACTATATTTCTTGCCCACGACTTTTGTTTGGGTTTTCAAGCTTTCATTTTGGTCCAAAAACATCTCGTTCAACCAAAAATTATTTGAGGCCAAGAAATATGTTGTAAACTACTATATCTGACTGTAGATGTTCAGATCTGGCTCCTCAATCTCAGCCTGCTCCTCAGCACCCTCTGCAGGGGTGGGGGGAACAGTGGAAGGAACACTGGAAGGAACGGTGGAAGGAAGACTGGAAAGTGATTCTCTGGCCTTGATCTGATCGTCCAGAAAACTGAGGTGTTTATAGTACCACAGCTTGGGCTCCTGTACTTCATCTGCTGCTGCTCCTGACCTCCGAGAAGCACGGACCTGTATCAAACGCTTCTTGTAAGCATTCCTCATGTTATTGATTTTATTGCTTATCATGGTGGAAGTTAGCTCTGGTATCCAGGTCTGCATATAAGTGACCAAGTGGGCAATTGTTGGCCGTCAAACATTCTTGTTAGAATAGGATAGATTTTTGATTTCCCACAGGTTTTTAAAAGTGCAATATTTGTCGATGAATCGCATCATATTCTCGGGGTTAAAAATCCTTGCCAGGGCCCGTTGTCGCTCATCCTTTTTTTGCAACTGGTCAGCAAGGTAGGTGCTGTAGTCCTCAACAGGGTTAAGGGGGCACTCATGATTTCAGCTGCCTCCCTAATGTCCTGCAGACACTCTTCCTCCAGCTGGGGCATGCGCCTTGGTCTTTTTTGTTTTTAAAGAAATATGGTCTGGCATAGCAATGGCTCCCCAGTGAAGTACTCAACGTATTCATCACGGGCATCTCGTGCAGTTCGGGGGGCCAGTACGGCCAGTGTCCAGGCCAGTCAGGTTCTCAGATGATTGTCTGGCCTCAGGCCCAATGTTTGAAAGGTAGGTCTCTGAATGCCTGCGCAAAAAAAATCTGAAAAATGCAACAGGAAAAATTACAGTGTTCAGTTTATAGTCTGCCATGTGGATGGCTGTCTGGAACAGGCAGAATCGTCTGGCCATTATCATGAAGGCATTCTTGACAACCCTCCGGGCTCTGGCCAGCCAGTAATTCAAAACCCTCCTCTCCTGGGTGAGAGTCCTCTGGGGAAACGGCCTCATAAGGTGTGGTCCAAGCCTGATAGCTTTGTCCACAACAAAAAACACAAAAGGGAGTCCCTCCACATTGTCTTCATCCCGTGGCAGGGCCAGGCCACCAGTCTGAAGACGGTGGACAAACTCCATCTGCGCAAAGACTCCACCGTCGGACATCCAGCCGTTTTTTCCCTGTCCACATACAAAAACTCGTACTGTGCCGACACCATCAACACAATACTATGAAAACCTTTGTAGTTGAAATTGTATGACCCCGAACGGGGTGGCTGCACTATGTGGACGTGTTTCCCATCTCTTGCCCCTCCGCAGTTAGAGAAGTTCTACCCCTGGGCCAATTGGGAAGCCACAGTCTGCCATTCCTGTGGCGTGGAAGGAAACTGTGGAGTCAAACAAAAATACAAATCAGTACTTTGGCACATAAACATTGCAATCACAAAGCAAAATACATCCTTGTCCAACATCAGTATAACATTTATTAGTGTAGTGCTAATTACATTCCATAACTACAATAGGCCCAAGTATCAGACTCCTCACCCCTCTGATGGGCCATTAAACAATTTAAGGGGGGGTGGGATTTCAAGCTGAGTTTGGGCCCAGAAAAATAAACACTCTAGCACTCTGCCAAAATGGAATGAGAAAACATACATTGGGACACATTTTAAGGGAGGGGGTTGAACTACAATAGAGCAGACAAAACAAAAGTTGTAAACAGACTAGGCTAGGTGTGTTTGGGCCTGGGATAGCATGCTAGTTAGTAAAGGGAAATATGCATGTAGGCCAAAAAAGGAGCATTGAAAGCTTACAACATGCATGGGGACAAAGGGGACATTCACAGCATATTACAATCATGTTAATTAGGGAATGATGCAAGAAATACAAGACATTAGCATACATTAAAGACATATATAGATTGTGATGTGAAAGAAGACAACTTACCTTAATATAGACCTTCTGTATCACTTGTATGATGGCAGAACACTTAAAACAGAAAGAAACCAAGTACAGCAAGGCCTGTAAAGAACGCACTTGAAAAACCAGATACGAGCAGACAGGAAGGCACTGCAAAACAGAAATGACCTGACTGCAAGCACTGAATGCCAAATCCTTCAGACCGTTCTCATCGGATGGACTGATCGTGTGTACGAGGCTTCAATTTTCAAAGGAACACAATGCTTGACATTTAAAAAATAATTACCCTGGTCAATAGGGAACAAAACTATGACTGAACTGTATGTTTCCACTGCATTCTATTCTGATAGGTAAATCCAGAGGATCAATGCAGTTGCAAGTATCTGCATGTATCGATGTAGGCCAGAGATCTACATAATATATACAATTTGTAGTTTATATCATTTATAAAAATAACTTCAATAATTAGCATCAAATACTTTTCTTATAATATAATAAGTAACATTTAAGTGTGATAATAAAGGCTATCATATGTAAACAAATGTGTCTGTTGCAAGCGAATCACAAATGTACATGTGGATTTTTCCTCAGAGAAATACTATAAGGAGCATCTGTTTATAAATCTGTCTCCCTCTAAAATGTATTTTGTCCTGGAAATCATCCTATAGTAGTTAACAGTGCTATGGAGTTTTTTTGCATTATCGCACAATATGCTTCATAAAATGCAATAATGCCAACTCCTGCTGGTACATCTGTTCCCCCGGCTTAGTAAAACATAGAAGAGACAGTCTCTCAGCCCCTTATCTGGGCTTATTGCAATAAACAAAAATGAATCCCATGACGCTATGATTATTGTACCTGAACACCTTTGGGAAACAGCATAGGGACTTATATTCTTGCAGACTGTTCAGGGACTAAAAATTCCTGTGCTTGCCTTTACAACCCTCTTTCCTTCAGCCACTGGGACCAATAACACACCCTTAGTGGTCTCATATTCATTTTGTTCTTTGTTCATAATAATAATTGACCGCTGCTGGAGACAGGAATGGCAGGCATCATAATGGAAATAAGGACTGCCTACTGGTGTGAAATTTGGCAAGACTTATAATCATTAAGCAACAGATGTTCATGAATTGCCAATTACATTTTTATACATCCATTTACAAATATGACCGTAACTAAACAGTTAAAATCTTTATTTATTTATTTTCATTTAACTTATTTGTTGCTACCTATTTTTTATGTACTTTTTTTTTATTACTGCAACCTACACTAAAAATTAACATTATTGTATCTCTATGCGCAGTAGACCTGTGCCTGAGGACACAGCATATCAAGGTTACCTGCACCCCCCCCCCCCCTCCATTTTTACCACTTCCTTAGACCTATTACACCCAACTTTAAAATATATCTCTGTTTATTTAGCAAAAAAAGGCTAAATTGCAATTCATCCTCTAGTAATGTATTTCAACATTGTGAACTATGCTTCTGCTTCCATACCTTTTCGCTGGTTATTCCCTTAACAGAAGCTGGTGAGCTTTTAGTGATGAATATTTATAGTAGTGGGGTAGAATGTACAGTGGCAAAAGAGTGGTAGGGTTAGTAGGGTGTATAAAAATATGTCAACTTTGGAATTTTCAACATCCTTAAAGGTGTTGTAAAGGTTTGCCTTTTATTTTCTAAATTGGTTCCTTTAACCACTTAAGATCCGGACCTTTAGGCAGCTAAAGCACCCGGCCAGTTTTTGCTATTCGGCACTGCGTCGCTTTAACTGACAATTGCGTGCGGCGTGGCTCCCAAACAAAATTGGCGTCCTTTTTTTCCCACAAATATAGCTTTCTTTTGGTGGTATTTGATCACCTCTACGGTTTTTATTTTTTGCGCTATAAACAAAAATAGAGCGACAATTTAAAAAAAAGTTCAATATTATTTACTTTTTTCTATAATAAATATCCCCAATTTTGTTTTCCTCAGTTAAGGCCGATACGTATTCTTCTACCTATTTTTGGTAAAAAAAAAAAATCGCAATAAGCGTTTATCAGTTGGTTTGCGCAGAATTTATAGCGTTTACAAAATAGGGGATAGTTTTATTGCATTTTTATAAAAAATATTTTTTACTACTAATGGCGGCGATCAGCGTTTTTTTTCATGACTGCGACATTATGGCGGACACTTTGGACATTTTTGGGACCATTGTCATTTTCACAGCAAAATGCTGTGAAAAATGCATTGTTTACTGTGAAAATGACAACTGCAGTTTGGGAGTTAACCACAAGGGGGCGTTGATGGGGTTATGTATGACCTCATGTCTGTTTCTAACTGTAGAGGTGTGTGGCTGTAGGTGTGATGTCATCGATTGCGATTCCGTATATATAAGGGAACACACGATCGATCACGGCGCCACAGTGAAGAACGGGGAAGCTGTGTTTACACACAGCGCTCCCCGTTCTTCAGCTCCGGGGACCAATCGCGGGACTCTAGCGGCGATCGGGTCCGCGAGTCCCGCGGCCGTGGTCACGGAGCTTCGGACCAAGTCGCATGCACGCGCCCGCGACCCCACGGCTGGGCTATAACATATACGTTGATGTGCCCAGCTGTGCCATTCTGCCAACGTAAATCGGCGTGAAGGGGTCCTTAAGTGGTTAAGCTAGTGCATTGTTGGTTCACTTACATTTTCCTTCGATTTCCCTTCTAAATGTTTTTTTTCTTTGTTTGAATTTCTCACTTCCTGTTTCTCCTCAGTAAGCTTTCCACCATCATCCGAGTGGTGGAAAGTCATTTAGAAAAGCTTACTAAACACCTTACTGAGGAGGAACAGGATGTGAGAAATTCAGACAAAGAAAACAAAGAAAAAAACATTTAGAAGGGAAATTTAAGGAAAAGGTAAGTGAACCAACAATGCACTAGCACAAAGTAACCTTTATAGAAAATCGAAAAAATAACCTTTACAACCCCTTTAAACCATTGCTCTCAGGAGTTCCAGCTTTGGCAGATATGTCCCTTGTATTTAGCAGTGATTAGATTCATGGACACATCCTAGTTATCGCTACAAGTTTTACATCTATTTCCCAATCTTTGTTCATACTTTGTAGCTAATTGCTATGCATTCAATCCAGAAAATTGGGCTGTGTTCTCTGCCTACTGCTCTCTAAATTTGTCCCTTCTCAGAGACCATGTGACCATGCATGTATCACACCATAATACAGTTACATTAAAACATTTGAACAAAAAGTTAATATAGTTACAGAGCAAAAAAAAATATTAAAAGAAAAACATAATAAAATGATTATCCTGTTAATATAACTAGTTGGATTTTTTTATTATGCTTTACTGATTGGTTTTAATAAAACGTGGTGTTATATGTTGAATTTTAGTGTGGTATTCTATCATTGCTACAACATTTAATTTTTTAAGGACCAATTCTGGAGAAAAGGGGCAATGGGCCTTTTAGGTATAACAATACCAGATATTGGCCCAGATTCACAAACGAGATACGACGGCGTATCTCCAGATACACCGTCGTATCTCTGCGTTGCGCCGTCGTATCTATGCGCCTGATTCTTAGAATCAGTTACGCATAGATATCCGTTAGATCCAACAGGCGTAAGTCTCTTACGTCGTCCGATCGTAACTGCATTTTTACGCTGGCCACTAGGTGGTGCTTCCGTCAAATTCCGCGTTGAGTATGCAGATTAGATAGATACGCAAATTCCCGAACGTACGCCCGGCCGACGCAGTAAAGTTACGCCGTTTACGTTAGGCTTTTCCCGGCGTATAGTTGCCCCTGCTATATGGTGGCATAAGTGCAGCGTAACAATGTTAAGTATGGCCGTCGTTCCTGCGTCGAAATTTGAGAAAGTTACGTCGTTTGCGTAAGTCGTCCGTGAATGGGGCTGGACGTAATTTACGTTCACGTCGAAACCAATGACGTCCTTGCGGCCTACTTTGCATCAATCCACACTGGGAAATTACACGGACGACGCATGCGCCGTTCGGGAAAAACGTCAATCACGTCGGGTCACAGTATATTTACATAAAACACACCCCCCTGATCCAAATTTGAATTAGGCGGGCTTACGCCGGCCGATTTACGCTACACCGCCGCAACTTACAGAGCAAGTGCTTTGAGAATACAGCACTTGCCCGTCTAAGTTGTGGCGGCGTAACGTAAATCGGATGCGTTACGCCACCGCAGAGATATGCTGCTGGATGAGAATCCGGACCATTGTTTTCAAAACTAGGCTCTATCCTCACATAGGAATGGAAATTATGCCCATTTACCACTACACTATTGTGGTTATTAATCAGTTGTCTATCAATTTATTGTGTTTATTTATCAGTTTTCCAAAGACATAAGTGCTAAATCACATGGGTGATACTAATATCAAGCGGGTAAAAAATGTACCCATGTCTTGGAAACAGCTTATTTGATTCAATGTTTTGCAAGTAAGGTGAATGTCAGCAAGATGTTAAATTGTTCCATGGTGTGAAATTAAAACCTCCTGTGTTCTTCAATTCATTTCTATACATGTTCCTAACCCACATGCCATCAAAAACATTTGCCAACATTATACTAGATAACTTATGCCACATATGCTATCAAGCTCTTCATATGCCAGCAGATTCAAACAAGACAATTACTGTTATTTCATCACATTCAGAAGAAATGTCTAATTGGTAGTTGATGGCAAAAGAATAAACTGAGCAGAGTATGTGGTTTTTATCATTAGTGTTGCTCACGAATATTCGCATTGCGAATATTCGACTCGAATATAGCATATTCGAGAAATCGCGCTATATTTCGAATTTCGCGGTGAATATTCGCAATTCCGAATATTCGCATTTTTTCAATTTGATTTTTAAAACAGATCACATCCTATCGACGTCTAAAAGCATTGCTGGTATGATTAGAGACCCTGGGCCGAGTAGCTAAGCTGAGGCGATCCTTTTATGTTGCCAAATTGAAAAAAAAAAACATTGCGATTTTTCGCTATTGCGAATGCGAAAATGATTGCGAATTTTCGATAACTGTGGTAGGAGAACTCTGATTGTCTCTGATGCAAAAGGGGGGGGGCTTTGTGTATGTTTCTGTTATGAATATTTGTATGTTTGATATTATTTTTTTTTGTAAGAAGGAAAAAATTGCGCATAGCTTAAAAAAAGGGGAGAATACAGCAGCAACTCAAAAATGTTATACAACATAATTTAATACAAGACAGAAAATGGAGTCGCTCTACAAGAATAAAAAATATGTCTAGTGACAAGACATGTGGGCAAATTATAAAATAAGCAAGCGCAAATAACTTGTGAAATACACAGTGAAACAAATATATAAAGAAATATAGTCCCAATAATAGAAAAATAATCTTTCATAAAAATGTCTTTGATATGTGAAGTGAAAAAAAGTCCAAAGCATGCAGCATGAACGTGTTCAATCTTCAAGGTGTTTGATTGACAAACGGCTGTGACAGATGGATAGAGTAAAGAATCACCACCAATGCAAAACACTTTTTATTTTCTATTGTAAAATATCAAGAATATTCTGAGCCAATCAGAGTGCTCCTTCCGCATTTGCCGAATATTCGCAATTATTTTGTATTGTAAAATATCAAGAATATTCTGAGCCAATCAGAGTGCTCCTTCCGCATTTGCCGAATATTCGCAATTATTTTGTATTGTAAAATATCAAGAATATTCTGAGCCAATCAGAGTGCTCCTTCCGCATTTGCCGAATATTCGCAATTATTTTGTATTGTAAAATATCACGAATATTCTGAGCCAATCAGAGTGCTCCTACAGCATTTGTCGAAATTGCGCAGTAAATATCGCATTCGCATGTTGCGATATTTCGATAAAATATCACGAATATTGTGAGCCAATCAGAGTGCTCCTACAGCATTTGTCGAAATTGCGCAGTAAATATCGCATTCGCATGTTGCGATATTTCGATAAAATATCACGAATATTCTGAGCCAATCAGAGTGCTCCTACCGCAGTTATCAAAAAAATCGCAATTATTTTCGCATTCGCAATAGCGAAAAATCGCAATCATTTAATTTCGATAAAATATCACGAATATTCGAATTTAGCGAATATATCTCGAATATTCGAATATATATTCTCGATATATCGCGAAATCGAATATGGCATATTCTGCTCAACACTATTTATCATAGATATAAAAACATGAAATATTCTGATTCCAAATAACTCCTGTGCATCCCAATTTCTTTATCAGGTTGACTGAGGCAGCCGCACCTGTACCTGTGCAGCTGAAGCCATGCATGTCACTGCCTGCAGTCTATTCATAGGAATCTTGTGCAAGTGGCTTACTCATTCTCAACATTGTGACTACCCACATATTTTTTCTTTAATTTACATGCTGCTTCATGTCTGCCTGCTCACCTGCCATCCCTAATAGTAAAAGCCAAATGCTCAAAAGGTAAAAAGGAGAGGGGGCAGGCTGTAGAGGTGAGAGCTGTGAAGGAGAGGGGTGTTGTGGAAATTTTATGAAGATGTATTTTTTAACAAACAAGGTTGGTCTTTATTGAGAAGACATCACATAACAAGATGTATTTTAATATGTATTGTCATAGTGTCGCCCAGTGTTAGTACTCCCACAGCCCACTCTAAAGATCTGACTGGGGCAGACTGACGCTGGTTGAGTCCCCTCTGGTAGTGGAAAACTTCCTACGGTTGGGGAGAGGTGTTTGCAGAGTGGGGATATATCCGCCAGCGAAAGGGCCCCTGTGTGATGCACAGACGTTTGTCTAGAGGGGATATGTTCACTCTGCAAGGGCATTATTGGTTATGGAGGGGATGTGCGCCCTTGTCTCTGCTGTGTGTCTGATCAGCACATGTCAGGACTCGTAGCGTGCACCTACAGATAGCCTCCCATCCACAGGAACGGTAGTATATTTCGGGTATGCGTTTTTCTCTGGAACAATGCAGAATAAGGATTCATATCAGCAGTAATACGGGAGCCTTTGAATTGTCATGGTCAGGGAGAACGTCATTGTTTGAAAGCCATGCGGCTTCCTTTGTCTAGCTTCCAGGTACAGGGGACAGGAAAAGCATACATACACGCTGTCCCTGCCCAGACACACCCATAAGACTCCTTTAGCTATTATTCATTGGTTGTTTGTTTTAGCTAGTTTTAGTGAGCCATCACTACCTGTTTGTCATTGTTTTTGTGATGTTTAAAAAAAAAAGCCAAGGGTGTGCTGGGGAGAGGCCCAGCAGAGCATGTTGCTGAGAACATAAGCTGTGGTGATGTCTGTTTACTTGAGGATTAGGGATGAGCTTCGTGTCTGTTCGATTGTTCGTCAAAATACGAACAAAACGGGTCGTTCGTGCCAAATTCGAGTGACGCGCCACGGCCCATTATTCACTGCGGCATTAGAAAGAACTTGCTTAAAAAAAAAACATGCGTTTTAGTAATTATGCATATGAGGGTATAAATTATTATTATTTTTTTTGGTGGGGGAGTGGATCTTGGGTGGGAGTTCCCACACTTTTTTCCCCAGGACTTGACCCCTGCATCCCACGATAGTTGCGCAAATGTTATCAAATCTGTATTTTCTATAAAAATACACACATTTCACTAATATTACACCAACATACCACACTTACCGGCTACGTTTCACCCCTAAGGGACAGGAATTAGAGTAGGTACCTACTTCAGTGGAAGTAAAGAACATTTGCGAACAACATTTATCCTACACACTTATTATGGGAAATGGGAAATTTTCATATACAGATTTTAAGCAGGCACATATTCATAATCCAATATTGTTTTACCATTTTCAATGTACAGTTTGGCAGTTTGTCAAATAAACTTTGGTAAAAAAAAAAAATGACTAGATAGAATAATCAGATCATGGAAAACATTCATAACAATAATGCTATTTCTTAGTCATAATGTAAGGGTTTCCAATTATTTTTGCACAATATCTCAAATAGGAGCCGCTCAAAAAATTACTTTATTGAACTATGACGGCCTTGATTCCAAAACTGATTATACATGTAATAATTTTGTTATATAAGGCAAAAATGTTGAAACGGTGCTCCTGGGGTACATGTGGTCATGAAATATTATATTTTAGGGAGTGCGCATGCGTGAGGTATCCAAGATGGCCGCGTAAGCCAGGAGCTCCACTCTGCTCCAGCCATCCAGCGTCCCAAAAGCCGGATCTGCTCCATTGGGACCCCCGCAGACCTTGGGAGATGATCGGGGTACACCCCAGCAGCTTCCCCATGCTAAGTGGCTCTGTCCGCCGGGACCTCGGACCGAGTTTCACCGCCGAGGCCTCCCAGGCCGAAATCAAGATGGCGGCTGCAACGCAGCAGCGTGACACACACAGCGGAGGATCCTCCGGAGGCAGGCAAGTGATTGCTCCAGCCACGCTCGCTTTCATGCCCCAAGCTACCCTCAATATCCCCCCAGCTGTGACTCCATCTCCCGCTTCTACTGAATCGCTCCTTGAGCGAACGCTGGGTGATTAAATGCTCACACCCTTAGGAGCTATCTCTCCCCACGTTGAGGACATTGTCACACCAGGAGGCCCTGTTCATGATATCCCACTGAATGCAGGAGACTTGTTTCTGAAACTGTCAGATCTGTTGGAGAAGGGACTTGCAAATACTGCTTGTAAAATCACTACTGACATTCGTTTAGATTTCCAAAATCTAGGATCCAGAATGGAATCAATAGAACATAAACTTGACATTACGGTCTCCAGAGCCAATCAAAACTCGGAACACATACATGTCTTGCAGGAGCAATTAGATGCGGCTTTAAGTAAGCTGGATGACCTCAAAAATCGCTCCAGGAGAGACAATTTTAGGGTGAGGGGTATGCCAGAATCTATCTCTGACGTCCCGGCGGCAGTCAAGGATCTTATTAAACCCTTTTACCGGCAATAACACCGCATAAATTGGAGCTAGACAGAGCTCACAGATCTCTTGGCCCCCCCAGGAAAGATGGATCCCCCAGAGATGTAGTGGTTAAACCTCACTTCTATAGCGTGAAAGAGGAGATAATGAAAATGTCACGACAAAACGTTCATTTATCATTCCAGGGTTCTGAGATCCAGATTTTCGCTGACATTTCCCCTACGACAATACAACGGCACAGGACCCTTAAGCCCCTGCTATCAATACTCTCGCAATGGGAAATTAAGTATTGGTGGGCTTTCCCTTTCGCATTAAAATTCTCTCACAAGGGTAAAACCCACTTGTTTTCTTCCTTCCCTGAGGGGGAACGGGTTCTGTTTGATTTGAAATTTATCACGCAGGACTCAGCAATGGACATTTCTAATCTCTTAGTGAGCTCCACCAAGCGTCCTACCCCTTCCAGCCCAATTTCCCCCACGTGGAAGACCACCAAGTCTAGACGTACTAAAGGCTCTCTTCACACCTGAGACTTTATTGTCTGCTTTGCATTCTTAGTTTTCTTCATGGGACAGATATTTTTGCACGACCTAGAGCAACCAGTGGTATCTGTTTTTGTTTTTTCTCCCTGGCTTCTTAGGTACCGCCTCGGAGAGGAGTCTGTGCCAGTTTCAATGAAGACTATCAGCATTCACATACTGTTCTTTTCCGATGGAAGGATCCATTCAAATATTTACGTTTTAGTTGCTACTTTTTTCATTTTTAGTTAAAACATGATAATAATAATTTTTGTTTTGCAGGGATGTTTTTGGCTGGAGCAGCAGTCATGCGCCTCCATCCATCTTCTGACCATGATCGTCTCATGCTCGGAGGATGGACTGATGGTCCGTTCTGAGGGCCATGCAAAATTGTGTTTGGGTGAGGATGGTAGGGATCGTGTTCCCTGCCAGCCTCACAGGCCCAGTTCGGGTCGACATGTTTCTCCTTGTCTTTTCTTTCTTCTCACCTTTTCTAATCTCTTTCTTTTCCTTGTCAGCTCACAGTCCATCGGGCTCGATCATGCTTCTCCAGGTCCCAGGAATCTACTCTATCCGACTTCACAACGCTCCGGGTGGCTGGTGGTGAGTACTACTCCTAATGAGCTTTATTCTCCTGTGCACCATGTCTCATAAAAAAGTTCCGAGTCCATCCATGAAAGTCGTTTCTCATAACGTACAAGGTTTAAATTCACCTACTAAGAGGAGGAAAATTCTACAATCCTACCACACGCAAAAGATGGAAGTTGTATTATTGCAGGAAACTCATTTTCCAATGCAGTTCTCACCTTCCTTCTTACATTCCCAATACCCACAATTCTTTTTAGCTAATGCAGAGGGTAAGACAAAGGTGGTGGCGATACTGTTTGCCAAGTCGAGTCAGTTCAAGGCGATTTTTGTTCATAGAGATCCTGAGGGGAGGTTTCTCTTAGTGAAGGGAATGATTGATGACCAATTGTTCTCCTTCGTTTCTTATTATGCTCCTAACAAGGGCCAAACTTCGTTCTTTAGGTCAATGTTTATGGTGTTAGATTTTCGGAGGCGATTCTAACACCGCTTTTGATCAGAGTCTGGATAGGTCCAAGATCCCATCTAAACAATTGACCCGTCCCTCTAGGTTCAGTTCTAAGATAGCAAAACTGATTTATCAACAAGGGCTAGTTGATGTTTGGAGGGAATTTAACCCCTCTTCGAGGGACTATACACATTACTCGAACCCTCATTTATGTTACTCCAGAATAGATCACATATTCGTTTCTTCTATACACATCCCTGCAGTGCTTAAGGCTACCATCAAAGACACAACTCTGTCGGATCATTCCATGGTGGTAATGATCATACGGAGATGCTTTGACAGACCTCCTGTGTCCAAATGGAGGCTTAATGAATCATTACTAGATGACCCTATGATAGTGAGTGAAATAGAAAAGGCTCTAAAGGAATATTTCCTCTTTAATGACACGGATGGGATCTCGGCTGAGACACTTTGGGCTGCCCTCAAGGCCTCGATCCGGGAAAATTATTCAATTAGCTTCAAATCTGAAAAAAGCGTTGGCCTCTGATGTAGAGAAACTCGAGAGGGAATTTTTATCCCTCTCTAAACAACATAAAAGAGATCCTTCACGGGTTCTTTTAGCAGTACTAGACAAAGCAAGACTAGCCTTAAATCTAGCCCTCACGGTCAAAGCTGAGATATCCATCCGTTGGTCAGGTGCAAAATTGTATTCTCAGGCGAACAAGATGAGTACGATGTTGGCCCACAGACTCTCCCCTAGATTGCGTACCTACGCACTCCCTAAAATTAAACAACAAGACGGCTCCTATACACTCAATCCCCAACGTGTTTTGGGATCGTTCCAGGAATTTTATACCAAATTATACCTGAAAAATGATATGGCCAAGGCCCCTGCTATGAAATCCTTTTTGGATAATCTCCCTTTACCTTTGCTTCATGAGGAACATATCGAACTGCTTAATGCTCCGTTTACAGTAGAGGAAATTACTGAAGTTATTAAAAATTTAAAAGGGGGTCGGCTCCCGGCCCGGATGGGTTCTCCACACGTTATTATAAGTCCTTTGTAAGTATTTTAGCTCCTAATCTTACAATTTTTTTTAACTCTAAACGGAAGGGAGAGCCATTGGCACCACATCCTAATGCAGCCTATATCTCCGTAATCCCTAAGCCCGATAAAGACCCCGAACCAGTAGAAAATTATAGGCCCATTTCCCTAATCAACAATGATGTAAAGATTCTTACCAAAATATTAGCCAATAGACTTAGCTCCTTCATAAATCTTTACATACATAAGGACCAAGTAGGTTTTATCCCGGGGAGACAGGGCCCTGATCAAGTAAGAAGAGCAGTGGATATAATATCTATCCTCCAATCGGGATGGGATGGAGGCCCAGGGCAAGAAGGCCTTCTGCTTTCTTTGGATTTGCAGAAGGCCTTTGATTCCCTCTCCTGGTCATACTTGTTTACTATCTTGGGTCGATGGGGTTTTGGCAAATCCTTTCTGGGACTTTTTCAGGCTTCTTATTCTGATCCGGAAGCCAGAATTAAGTTGCAGGGGTATTACTCTGAACCTATCCATATATCTAGAGGGACAAGACAGGGATGTCCACTGTCCCCTCTGATCTTTGCTATCGCGATTGAAACATTGGCTATAGCAATAAGATCAGATCATTCCATTACAGGAGTCAAGTGTGGTCAAACAGTCCACAAATGTGCCCTATTCACCGATGACATTCTCCTTTTCATCACTTTACCATTCACGCCGTTACCCAAAATTAATAAACTATTAGAGACCTTTGGCAATATTTCAGGTTTATGGGTAAACACATGCGCTGAATGTATCCCTTCCATCCACTGCAGTTGACCAACTTAAAACGTCCTTTTCATACAAATGGAGCACCTCCTCGATTAGATATTTGGGAATAAATTTAACTCCTAAGATTGAACAATTGTATAGAGAAAACTTCCCCCCCATGTACCATGTATTGGAGAGTGATCTCAGAACTTGGTCTCTTCATAAGATTTCATGGTTAGGTAGGATCCATTCAATAAAGATGACCTTGCTCCCGAGACTCCTATACCTATTTAGATCTCTCCCTATAGCGATCATTAGAGAACATCTCAATTCCTTCCAGGGGAAGATTATTAAATTTGTTTGGGGTAAAAAGGGTTATAGGCTTTCTCGAAACGTCCTTTTTAGTCCTAAAACACGGGGAGGTTTGGGTCTACCTAATCTGTTCAGATATTACCAGGCGGCTAGGCTGGCCCAACTTTCAATAATATACTCTAGATGTGAAAAACCTGACTGGATCAATATTGAACGGCAGGCGATTCCGTCACACACCATTGATTTTTTATCGCCTACTCTGTCACAGTCCCTGAAACTCTGGGATGACATGAAACACCTGCCCTCTTTGACTTCAAGTATTAAACCCCTTTCCCACTTATTCCACAATCCGTTGTTCAGTCCGGGAATGGACATTAAAGCGTTTAAATGGTGGCTGGATAAGGGGATATATAGAATTGGACACTTTTTCACCTCCTCTGGTCCTATTTCTCTTAAACATTGTTTAGATAAATTAGAACTACCTGAGTCTGAGAAATTTAGACACCTCCAAATACACCACTTTCTGAATTTGATTTGGCAAAATAAATTGAAACCCCCGGAGTTTACTGGTTATGAGAGATGGTGCGGTCAGGGGATGGATCTTAGAGGAGGTATCACTATAATATATCTGTCACTTTTGGAACCCACTTCTAAATTTCCTTATATGGAAGCATGGGAGAAGGACCTACAGGATGTCTGGGACCTGGAGGAGTGGCACAGAGCGGGAACAAGAACGTATAAAGGTATTGTAAATGTGACGTTAATAGAAACCAATCTAAAGGTCATGATGAGATGGTACTTGGTCCCCTCCAGACTTGCTTTAATGTACCCTTCCACTTCTCCCTTGTGTTTTAGGGGCTGCCAGGCTCAGGGTTCCATGTTGCACATATGGTGGGAATGTTCAAAAATTAGGTGTTTCTGGAACAAGATGTTCTGCATTCTTCGGAAAGTTACAGGTGCCCCCGTGACACAGTCACCCCAAATAGCTTTACTTAATGCGTACATCCCTAAGCTCTCTAAATTTACACGTAAATTGATTACCTTTATGCTTTTAGGAGCAAACATTGTTATAGCCAAGGCCTGGAAACTTCCAAAAGTCTCTATAGAGGCTGCTAAAAGGAAGATTACCTGGATAATGTTTCAGGAGAAATTAGTCAGCTCCTTGATGAACTCCACCAAAACATTTGAGGCGACGTGGGAACCCTGGGCTGAATACATGGGAATATCTTTGATTACTGGTATTAATGATTCATGCAAATTTTCAACTGTATAAGCTGTGAGCTGATTCTATACCCTTTCTATGTCTATGTCCTTTTCTTTTCTTTCTTCTCTCTTTTCTGTACTTCACTCTCCCTCTCATTCTAGTAGATTTATTAAAAGGACAATCATAGTCAGTCTCTACCTCGTTCACTACTGTCTGTGAACCGCTACTGCTAGGTTGCTTCCCTTCAGGGAGCGTTTTTACAGTATATTTATGTCCCTCTTTGCCTTTATGGAGACGTTAAAATGTTAATGGTCTATATATTTTCGGTATGGATCACTCTCTCGGCTCCGGAGATTTCTGGTATTCTGGAGCGCTGGGGGTGACCCATTTAGTAGTGGAGAGTTTGAGGTGTGTACCCATTGGGACGCCTGGACTGGCGATGTTTGTTTTTGAACTCCACCGAGATTTCATTTGACGTTATTTTCTGATTTCATGCATAAAAGAGGAGGCTGCTAGTAAGCGATTCCTTATTTTCTAATCGAAATTGTCGGATTTTATAATATTTTTCTTTACTATTGTTTTATTATATTATTTTCGGCTGCCTTACTACGCTTGTTATTTTGGACAATGTAGTGTACCCCAGAGTGAAATGGGGGATTTTTTTTGCTGTATTGTACTGCTTTTCAATAAACCCCTCTTTAAACTTTAAAAAAATAAATAAATAAATAAATAAATAAATATTATATTTTAGTCATATTGCCATAATATATTATTTTTGTTACTATATAAGTTAAGTTTGGATGCAAAAATATTACCTGCTATTAATATGTTTCAAAAACTCAAAACTAATACTTCATTCTAATGTAAACCACAATACATTGAGGCCTTTGAAAAGGTTGAATCATATACAATTATCAATAATTTTATAGTTGTCTAACTTCTATTTATACCATCTGTGCTTACCTTCTTACTACCATACCTTATAACATTCTATAAAATAAAGCTTAGAACCTTCACCAGCAATCTTCCTAATGCCATTATGATGTACGTTAGCTATATTTTATTAATATGCTCCTATAACAACAATAGCATAAAATGTTCTACAACTACCAAATACCTGTGTAGCCTTTAATATTCCCTAGTAAATCTGACAAAAAATATTTATCTCACATTTGGATATATACAAATATAATCACACAAGCCCGGAGACTTAGATTCTATTTTCTTTCATCTCTACAAGCAATGAAAAAGATGGATTTTTGATTCATAAATGTTTACAGTACATGTTTTGATTCAATGGTAAAAAATAAAATGTCTTGATTTGAAATAAGGATGAGAAACAAATGATTGTGTCAGATAATATACAAACATTTGCAGATAATAATTTAATGGAAGTATGTAACAGGTTTCTTAGGCACCATAACTTTAGTTTAACGTGTATAATTTCAGTTTGCATTAGCAGAAAGCTCAGTTTTCATTGGTACAGTATTTACAGGCAGTGTTCAGTTATTACAAATAGAAGGGCCTGGATATTTTTAAAGGCCACTTAGACCCAGACTGGTCATAGCGGAGTAACCAACGTCGTATGTGTGTAAGAAAATGTGGGGTAATTAACCACTAATATTGTGGACATAAATAATATCAGTATTATTATTCAGCACCCACATCTGTAATTTCTTGCACAAGCTAAATTGTTAACATATATCATGGAGCTGGACTAGATGTCAAAGGTGCATCTTTTAAAGCGTAACTCCACTTTTGTTTAAAAAATAAAATAAAAAATTCCCCTCTGGGTGATCTATGTACATTGCAAGGATTATAACAACCTTTTGGTGCAGATTCCTACCTTTTTTTATTATGTAAAAATCCATGTGTGTTTGTCTGTGCCTCTGCAAATAAGTGGGTCTAATGGAAGTGGTTTCATAATTAACTGCCAGGTGTGTAACTGTAGGGCACTAATGAGGAAATTATTTAGATGTGTTCCTATTGAAAGTGTCTCTCCAAAAATTACATTTTTGTTGCAGGGGATGCCTGAAATCGAAATTGTAACTTAGGCAGACTTCTGTGAAAAATGGTGAGCCAATCACACAAGCAGGAAATTATGTTTCTGGGGAGTGGTCAGTACCACTTCAGAACACCTCCATGTAGCCATATTGCATTGAATTCTCAGAAAATTACAGTGGCTGCAGATTGAAAAGGAAAGGTAATTTTTAATAACATTCAATTACAATATGATTAGTCTCTCAATTATATGGGCTATATTATTTTTTCTTTCTTAGCAATTTTTTCCCCCACGAAAGTGGAGTTACCATTTAAAGGTCTGCCTCACCAATAATTTGCTCTATCAAAGGAGTTAAAGGGTATAATAGGGGCCTCATGTACACCCCCCCCCCCCCCGAAAAAAACTTAAACAAAGCAATTAATAACAATCTATATGTACTTTACTACTATACTATCAAAAATAAAATCCAAAAATAAATAAATAATTGTTGTGTATTGCCATTTAGACATTGTTTTTGTTTTTTGTGACTCCACTTTGGTCCATGAGCTCATGTGGATTGAAGCCTTTACATTATATATATATATATATTGTGACAAGGTCGCACGGAATAGCGGTAATGTAATGCAGCAAAGTCGCTGAACTTAAGCAATAAATATGGCTTTATTGCACTCAAAAGAAATAATACCAAACAAAATGGCCTACTCCAATTTAGGAGGCTAACTAACAGTAGGGTCCCTGACTACTGTGTACTGGAAGGGCTATTCCAGCCTCCAGTATAAAACAAACAAACATAATAATAGTCCAAATAAATGAATATCTGTAACAGACCTTGTTCCTCCAAAGTAGACAGTCTCCAACCTGTCCTGTTCAGCTCAGCATACCTCTCACACTGAGCTCTCCCTCTCTCAGTCTCTATCAGGTGTTGCCTAATTAATAGGGAGAGAGAGGAGGTTTTCCTGTTGGCCAGGCTTAACCCTTTCTAAGACAGGGAAAGCTGACCTTTCCACCCTCTCACTGACATACATGGAACCAAGTACCCTGTCACATATCCTCCCCCCCAGCTTAACACCTGTGTGGAAAGCGGCCACCTCTGCAAACCCATGTACTTGGGACAGAGCATCTGCGTTACTGTGGAGGAGACCTGCCCTATGTCGTACCACAAAAGAAAAGTGCTGTAGGGACAAAAATCACCTCGTGACCCGAGCGTTTTTGTCCCTGTTGGTGTGCATCCATTTTAACGGAGCATGGTCTGTGACCAGGGTAAACCGTCTGCCCAACAAGTAAAAGCGGAGCGTTTCTACTGCCCACTTAATCGCCAAACACTCTTTTTCAACTGTGGCATAGCGCTGTTCTCGGGATAACAACTTCTGACTCAAATATAGGACAGGGTGTTCCTCACCATCCACATATTGGGACAAAACTGCACCCAAACCCACCCCTGAGGCATCGGTCTGGAGAAAGAACTCCTTCCTAAAGTCGGGAGCCACAAGCACAGGTTGGGCACAAAGCGCTGCCCGAAGACCAGCAAAGGCTTCCTCAGCCTCGCTGTTCCACTTTACCGTGTCTGGACTTATGGCTTTAATAAGGTCAGTGAGCGGAGCAGCCCTTGTAGCAAAGTGAGGAATAAACCTCCAATAGTAGCCTACGATCCCCAAAAAGGCTCTGACTTGTTTTTTCCTCAACGGTCTGGGCCAGCTCTGTATAGCTCCTATCTTGTTCATTTGCGGTTTAACAAGTCCCCTGCCAACCAGGTAACCCAACTATCTAGCCTCAGCTAGACCCAAGGCACATTTAGAGGGGTTAGCTGTCAGTCCCGCTCTTCTAAGAGTGTCCAAGACTGCCTGCACTTTGTCCAGATGGCTTTCCCAGTCCGGACTATGAATGATCACATCATCCAAGTATGCGGCTGCATATTCGGTGTGGGGCCTGAGCAACTTATCCATTAGCCTTTGGAAAGTGGCTGGAGCTCCATGGAGGCCAAATGGCATGATCCTGTACTGAAACAGGCCATCAGGAGTGGCAAAGGCTGTCTTCTCTCGGGCGTGCTTTGTCAACGGGATCTGCCAATAACCCTTTGTCAGGTCCAAAGTGGTAAAGAACCTATCTTTGGCTAATCGCTCTACCAGTTCATCCACCCTAGGCATGGGGTAATGCGTCAAACGTAGACACCTCGTTTAACTTTCTGAAGTCATTACAGAACCTGATGGACCCATCAGGTTGAGGCACTAGAACAATGGGGCTGGACCACTGGCTGTGAGACTCCTCTATCACTCCAAGCTCAAGCATTTTCCTGACTTCAGCCCTTACAGCTTCCCTCTTGGACTCCGGAATGCGGTAAGACTTCACTCTTATGACAACCCCTGGTTCTGTAATAATATTATGGGTAATCTCTCGGGTTTGTCCAGGGTTGGGGGAGAAGACATCACTATTCCTCTCAACCAAGCCTCTAGCTTCCTCTATTTGCTCAGGTGTCAGTTCTGGAGAGATTGTCACTGAAGAACTAGGTGCCTGTGGAACAGGCGGGTGTCACCCACTGTGGCCATGCAGCCCTCCCTAGCCCTCCATGGCTTAAGGAGGTTTATGTGGAAGATGGCCTCCTTCTTCCGGCATCCTGGCTGACTAATTTTATAATTTACTGGGCTCACTTTTCTAAGACCTCATAGGGTCCCTGCCACTGGGCTAGAAGTTTGCTTTCTGCGGTGGGTACTAGAACCATTACTCTGTCCCCCCTTTCAAACTGTCTCACTAGGGCCCTCTGGTCATAGTAGGACTTCTGCCTACTCTGCGCCTGCTCCATATGCTGGCGAACAAGAGGGGCAATCTGAGCCATACGCACCCGCATATCTTCAACATACTGGAGGACATTTGTCCCAGTTACCCCCTGCTCTTCCCAGGTTTCCTTTAGGATGTCCAGTATACCCCTGGGATGCCTACCATATAAAAGCTCAAATGGGGAGAAGCCCGTAGAACTTTGGGGAATCTCTCAAACTGCAAACAACAGGTAAGGAAGTAACAAGTCCCAATCTTTATTAGTGAAAGCTCCTGCGCTGTGTAGGATAAGGGGAAAGGGAAGTGAGAAAAAAGAGGGGGGAGGAGGGAGGTGGGCTAAGGGATGAGTGCAATATGGTAAACACTGCAGCAAACAAATGGGGAGTCTGTCCTTTATAGACAAAAAAAGTGTATGTAACAAGTGGTGATTGTCTGCGCTGTGGTATGGCTTGGCCGGATGAGTGAAATGAGGGAATAGTGAGTGAACGGGCTAATAGGGCCTGGGGAGTGACAGGTAGTGCAGACACAAATTAACCTTGACGGTTTTAAATAGGTACAGTCCTAACTGGGCTGTAAAATAATACAGTGGAGTTTTACAAAGAAAGGTGTATGTGAAAATCGAAGCAAAAACTTAAAACGTGAACATAAAATCTTAGGTGGGTGCAAACCAAAAGAAAAGGACCGCAGTTCAACACTGGAACTGGTGCAGCAGTGAGGAAATGGTTAAAATGGAAATTCTGCAAGGGATATTCAGTCCAGACAAATCCAAGCAAACGCATGCAGCCCACACCTCGGTGACTAGTGCAGCTTACCTTCCAGCTGACATAAAGGGTCAAACACATAGGATCAAAACGTTACCAGTTTTCTATTGGGTGGATATCTTGCTGCCAGTTCTCAATAGTTGGTCACACATAAAAAAACAAGAATAATACAAAAGTTGTAGCCTTGTCCTCCTAACACTCATACAGCTGTAGGGAAAGGGATGTGATTAGCAGGTGGCAGATTAAGTATCCACTTACACAACTTACACAGTGTGTAGGGAAAAAATGCACATCTCCGCGAGTGCCGAACTTGTCTCCTAGTACTTCTCACTGTCAACAACTTTTGGCTCTTTAGCTTGTATGAGGCCGTCCGCTCGTGTCAAGATGAAGAAGGCAGGGTGTCCCTGATGAAGTCACGTGGTGTGACGAACACGCGTCAGGACTCAGAGCATTAACCGGGAGCAGTACCGAACGGACGGCAGACGAGCGCGGTGCTCGTGGATACATGATCGCCACCTCACTGCTCCATGTGAGTTTTTATTTATGGTTTTTAGTTATTAAAGTTGCTGTACAGTTTTATGCTATGTGCATTTTCTCCTTCCTCCGTCCCCTGCCTTCTTCATCTTGACACGAGCGGACGGCCTCATACAAGCTAAAGAGCCAAAAGTTGTTGACAGTGAGAAGTACTAGGAGACGAGTTCGGCACTCGTGGAGATGTGCATTTTTTCCCTACACACTGTGTAAGTTGTGTAAGTGGATACTTAATCTGCCACCTGCTAATCACATCCCTTTCTCTACAGCTGTATGAGTGTTAGGAGGACAAGGCTACAACTTTTGTATTATTCTTGTTTTTTTATGTGTGACCAACTATTGAGAACTGGCAGCAAGATATCCACCCAATAGAAAACTGGTAACGTTTTGATCCTATGTGTTTGACCCTTTATGTCAGCTGGAAGGTAAGCTGCACTAGTCACCGAGGTGTGGGCTGCATGCGTTTGCTTGGATTTGTCTGGACTGAATATCCCTTGCAGAATTTCCATTTTAACCATTTCCTCACTGCTGCACCAGTTCCAGTGTTGAACTGCGGTCCTTTTCTTTTGGTTTGCACCCACCTAAGATTTTATGTTCACGTTTTAAGTTTTTGCTTCGATTTTCACATACACCTTTCTTTGTAAAACTCCACTGTATTATTTTACAGCCCAGTTAGGACTGTACCTATTTAAAACCGTCAAGGTTAATTTGTGTCTGCACTACCTGTCACTCCCCAGGCCCTATTAGCCCGTTCACTCACCATTCCCTCATTTCACTCATCCGGCCAAGCCATACCACAGCGCAGACAATCACCACTTGTTACAAGTCCCAATCTTTCCCATCCCTGCTACCGACTTTTCTCAACATCCCCTTTAGGGTCCGGTTAAACCTTTCTACCAACCCATCCGTCTGGGGGTGATACACTGACGTTCTCAGAGTCTGTACTTTAAATAGCTGACATAGCTCTTTCATAATACGGGAGACAAATGGTGTCCCTTGATCCGTGAGCAAGGTCCTGGGTATCCCCACCCGTGTAAACATCTGAAACAGCTCTTTAGCAATACTTTTAGCATTAGCCTTGCGTAGTGGAATGGCTTCCGGGTATCTGGTGGCATAATCGAGGATGACAAGGATGTACTGGTGCCCTCGAGCTGTTTTCTCTAAGGGACCCACTAGGTCCATACCAATCCTCTCAAACGGAACATCAACTATGGGGAGAGGTATGAGTGGGGCTCTCAACTTCGGTCTGGGAGATGCCAGCTGGCATTCTGGGCAAGAAGCACAATATCTTTTAATCCCCTCATATACCCCAGGCCAAAAGAACCTCCTGAGCACCCGTTCTTGGGTTTTCTCCACCCCTAAGTGTCCCCCCAGAAGATGAGAGTGAGAGTAATCCAGGATTTTCTGGGTGTATGATGAAGGCACAACCAGTTGTTCAAGCTCTTGTCCCTCATCGGAGGTTACTCTGTAAAGGAGATCGTTTTTAAGGACAAAATAGGGATAGGCTTTTCCCGTTACCCCTTCCACTGGTACCCCCATTAACCTCCACAACATTACTCCTGGCTTCCTGCAACAGGGGATCATCTGCCTGATCCCGGCCAAAGCCACTTCCCGAAATATCCAGGATATCTGTATCTCCCTCATTGCCTTCACTGGTAGCCTCTGGTGGGGTTCCGGTTGACCAACCTCTGCCTCATCTTCTGTCTGTCATGGGGCCCTGCCTCTCCTAGACTGCTCCCCATGCTGATTCAACAGGACTTCCTTAACAGCCCTATTAAATCTTAGCTTGCTCTCCCTGCATTCCCGTCTCATTTTACCTCTTTTTGGATTAGAGATATACAAGTCAGGATGAGCAAAGGGAAATCCTTTATGGACCCCTGTATTTCTCTGCTCCACTTCAGGTTCCCCTTGTTCTCCCATCACAGGGGGCTGTAACAGAGCATGGAAATTAGGGAAATTCCTTCCTATTATCAAAGGATATGGTAGACGAGGAACTACCACTGCTACGATCCTTACCAAACTGCCCTGTACTAACACTTCTATGTTGGCAGTAGGATACCGCACAGTACACCCATGAATACACAATACCCCCATGGTTCTATGCTTCTGTATCCAACAAGGTTTTACCAATTTACTGGCTACCAAAGTCAGGGCACTGCCAGAGTCCACCAGGGCCACTGTCTCTTGTTTGTCCAGCAGGACAGGTACTCGGAAGGTATGTCCCCCCTCCACCAGGCCTGCTAGACAAATGAGTCCGAAAAAGTCAGAGGAATCTTCCCCTAGACCACACTGCATGGGCTCAGGAAGATTGGGGCATCTCGCCCTGACATGTCCTTTGGCGCCACACTCAAAACAAGTTATGGAGTTTCTCCTAGGGTGGTCCTCTTTCCCAGGGTTTTGACCTCTAAAGTCTGTTTTGGAAAAACGGGCTCCTGATCCAAAGTCTGCTTCCACTCCACTCCTCCGGTCTCCTGGTCTCTGTGTTTTCCCAGTCGTCCTAGAGAGAGATCGGTCCAAATTTTTGGTAGACAGGTACCGCTCCACTTCCAGGGGATTTCCCTAAGTGACCCACTCCCGGAGGCCATTTGGAAGCTCTCTCACGTAACGGTCCAGTACAAGCGCTTCTATAATCTGTGCAGGGGTTTGAGTCTCTGGTTTGAGCCACTTCCGAGCCAGATGAATTAAGTCAAACATCTGGGATCTTGGCGCTTTTCCTTCTTTGAACCTCCAGTTGTAGAAACGCTGGGCCCTCACTGTGGAAGTTACCCCTAAGCGAGCCAGGATCTCTCCTTTCAGTTTGGGATAGTCTGCAGCAGCCACCTCATCCAGATCAATATAGGCTTTCTGTGCTTCTCCCAGGAGGAAGGCTGCAATGATTCCAGCCCACTGTCCTGGGGGCCAGCCTTCTCAGGTGGCGGTCCGTTCGAACGCCAGTAGGTAAGTCTCCACATCATCATCCGGGGGCATTTTCTGCATACAGCTGCTTGCACGTATTTGGCTTACCCCCCCTGCTGGTGGGTTAGTAGACCCTTGGGTAGTCATCTTATCCAGGGTTGCTTTGAGAACAGCATGGTCTGACTGTTGTGCTTTAGTCAAAGCTTCAATCTGCAAAGTCAGGAGCCTGTTGGTCTCCTGTTGTACTGCAGCTGCGGCAGCTGCCTGTCTATTAGCCTCTTGTTGCGCTGCAATTGAGGCAGCTACCTGTCTATTAGTTTCTTGTTGTGCTGTAGCGGCCTGTCTATTAGTCTCTTGTTGCACAGAGGTAGCTTGTAACAGGGCTTTCACAATATCTTCCATTTTCTGGGTCCTGTACCTTTAAGGCCACTGTAACTGTAAATTGACCGGTACAACAGCGAACATCCCACTGCTGCCACCACTTGTGACAAGGACGCACAGAATAGCGGTAATGTAATGCAGCAAAGTCGCTGAACTTAAGCAATAAATATGGATTTATTGCACTCAAAAGAAATAATACAAAACAAAATGGCCTACTCCAATTTAGGAGGCTACCTAACAGTAGGGTCCCTGACTACTGTGTACTGGAGGGGCTATTCCAGCCTCCAGTATAAAACAAACAAACAAAATAATAGTCCAAATAAATGAATATCTGTAACAGACCTTGTTCCTCCAAAGTAGACAGTCTCCAACCTGTCCTGTTCAGCTCAGCATACCTCTCACACTGAGCTCTCCCTCTCTCAGTCTCTATCAGGTGTTGCCTAATTAATAGTGAGAGAGAGGAGGTTTTCCTGTTGGCCAGGCTTAACCCTTTCTAAGACAGGGAAAGCTGACCTTTCCAACCTCTCACTGACATACATGGAACCAAGTACCCTGTCACAATATATACAATATATATATATATATATATATATATATATATATAGTTGAAGCCCTATGGCTGATACAGATATGAACAACATAGACTTACCATAAAACTTACAATATTAAATGGACCTGAAGTGTGCTCTGGTCTGATGGACGGTATACCAAAATAAGGGGGCATACCCAAGATTAGTAATAAATATTGTGTGGAGAGAAATGAATATGAGAAATGCCCTAAAAAAGGGATAAGAGTGTGGGTATCGCACACAGGAAACCGACAAATACCACAGGTGATGTACCGCACCCCGATTTCGAATTCAGTAGCATCCGCGATGCACCGTAGTGAAAGCTAGTTTGTGTGTGAGCGCTGTTGAGTGTGATTTTCAAATCTCAAAAAAACAGAGGTGAGCTGGCTATGTAAACAATAGCTCGAGTGCCTGTTTGTTCTTGGCACAGACTAATGAACCAGAGCCCCCAGGGCAAACTGGGGCAGGTAACTAAAGTCTGGTATCCTAAGTGAGAATGTTGTGACCTGTAGTTTATTGGCGTATGTTTGGTCTGCTAATGCTTGCATTGCCAGCAAGCTTGACGTTAGGCGACCTAGTCTGCGTGGTGAAGGATCTGGCTCCGAAAACAGAGTGACATGCACAGAAGTATGTGACAGTCACCAACGCCTCAGGAGCAAGTTGAATTGTGTATGTGAAGTAAAATATGTTGTGAAAGAGTGTTTAAGAGAAAAGCAAAGGAAGTATCCCTTTGAACTACTCGCCTAACTTGATGCCCTAGTTGTGAAGTTTTGGTTGGGGTCAAGAACTGGGTCAACCAGGAACCTGTAGTAAGGTGACATAGGGAATTTGTTTTGACAAGGGGTATTTGCAAAGAGCTGTTCGGGGCAGTAGCTGGCCCCCTGGTGAAGATGCAAGCCCTCGATAAGATATATATATTTTTTTGAGGGTAATACTGTCCAAACCTGGTGTGAGATGGACCAACTGGAACTCTACTGACCTAAAATGGGAAAGCGACAGAGAATAGGTGAGCAGTTGAGTTTCTACTGGCGATGATAAATGACCGATTTGAGCCACTTGCAGAAATGCTTGCAGCGATTGCAAGTAAGCAGCCTTGTTAGAAAGGTGAAGACAAAGTTAGCGGAATTTTGAGTATGTAGGAATGACCGTGCGCAACATTGTACAAATAGATGGAGTGAGATGTGAATGTTTATGCTTGATAACGAACGTAAGGCCAGAGATCTGAATCGTAAGTGCCACTGTATTCGTATCACCGATGCCACTAGTTCGAACCAGGCTGAGGTGTGACCCCCGGAGGGGTTTGTTTTGTGAAAGATCCGAAAGGTTGAGCCGGTGATGCGACTGGACTCGGATCTGTCGGTGAAGTTTGTATTGTTGGGGATCTGAATCGTTGCGCCGATGATGCGACAAGATTTGGATCAACTGTAGATGTAAGGTAACAAGGGGGCTTGCGTTGTCGGATATGAATCGCTGCACCGATAATCTGACTAGACTCAGATCGGCTGAAAGTGTCAGTGGTTGAAGGGGCTTCTGATTGCCGAGGATCCGAATCATAGGGCAGATGTTGCGACTAGATTCAGATCGCTATTGGTGAGTGCTTGGTATCCCGAAGGAGGTGTGGGGGTCGGTTAGGTGAAGTGAGCGTTCCATGGGAGGTGTAGGGGGTCAGTAGGGTAAATTTGTAGTGCGTTTGCGTGACTGTAAGGGGAAGTAGCGGTGAGGCGAAGGTTTTAACAAATGAATCAAGACCACCACGAAGGACTCAATGTGAAGTGACTGCCGGACCTAAGGAGAAATGACAGGCAATATGCAAACCACACCTGTAAGGCTGAAGCGATGGGTGCAAATCAATGCTTTGTTGGTTAGAGTGGATTTGACTCAAAGCGACAGGTGCCTGAAATTAAATGAGTGAAATGTTATGCCATGATAGAGGCACAAATTAGTATGCCGTGACTGCGACAACCAACGAGTCGGACTGTGAAACACAGAATGAAATGAGCCCAAGCCAACTGGGGCACACTGGAACGAATCGGTGCATCGCGGATGCTACTGGATTCGAATCGGAGCGCGGTACAAGACAGTGAAATGATCAAAATGTTTTGCCATGATAGAGGCATGAATCAGTTGTGCCGCGGCTGCCACTAAGAACAAACCAGACTCTGGAGCATATACTGTAATGAGGCCGGAAAAAAAACTGGGACACGCCGAGATGAATCGGTGCATGAGGATCTGACTGGATTCGAATCAGCATGTGATACGGTATGTGACAGTGAAATAATTTGCCATGACAGAGGCACGATTCTGTGTGCCGCAAGTGCGATTGACAGCGACCGGACTCTGGAGCAAGTACTGAAATGAGGCCAAACAACTGGGGCACACCGGGACGAATCGGTGCATCACAGATGCGACTAGATTAGAATCGAAGCGCGGTATTTGACAGTGAAATTAGTAAAATGATTTGCCATGACAAAGGCACGAATTGGTCGTGCCATGGTTGTGACTGACAATGAACTGGACTCTGGAGCATGTACTGAAATGAGGCAGAAAAAACTGGGGCATGCCGAGATGAATCGGTGCATGAGGATGCGACTTGATTCGAATCAGGATGTGATACGTGACAGTGAAATGAGTGAAATGATTTTCCATGACAGAGGCACGAATCGTGTACCGCGAGTGCGACTGACAACGACCGGACTCTGGAGCATGTACTGAAATGAGGTCAAACAACTGGGGCACACTGGGATGAATCGGTGCATCACGGATGCGACTAGATTCAAATCAGAGAGCGGTATGTGACAGTGAAATAAGTGAAATTATTGAAATGATTTAGCCACGACAGAGGCATGAATCGGGGACAACAAATCTGACTGTGGAGCATGGTATGAAAAGATGAGAAAAACAAGTGAGACACGCTTGAACGAACCGGTGCAATGCGGACTTGACTGGCTTTGAATCAGAGTGAGGTATGTAGCAATAAACAAAATGTTTTTTGGTATGATAGAGGCACGAGTCAGTGGCTAATGCTACGGCTACGTGCAGAATTTCTTTAATGAAAGACTCGTAAGTTCGGTATTGAGGTTTGGCGACACAAGATATCTAAGCATAAAATGAAAAGGTCGAAACCCTACTTGCTACAGCCGAGCCAGACACGTCTTATGAAAACTGCGAATGGGAACAAAAAGCCTCCAAAAGTTTTGAACAGGCAACTCACGAACGCTAATGAGTTGAATAGTCGGCCTAGTGATGTGGTATCGCACACAGGAAACCGACAAAGACCACAGGCGAGCGGGCAGGTTAAACACCCCCCAGGCTCCTCCCATAAATTCAGGCCAACATACTGGCCTTCTTATATATATATATATTACTACAATACTAGTGCTCACATCTGAGCTCTGTCATTCCTTTACTCCCACACATGAACACTTGACAAAGTGTGTGTAATTACTGTAAAGCACTCGTTCCATGTAACTGCACACCTTCTTTTTCCTTACAAATGCAGCATTTCTAAGGGGAAAGAGCCTGTGTCCCGCTCCACCAGCACAGCCATTATTGGCACCTCACTTCCATGTGAAGCCCAGTATAGCTTCATATGATGCAGTAATCCTTCCTCTCTGCTCCCTGCTCCCATGCTGGTGCTCCCTCTGTCACACAAGCTGATCTTTATTTTATGTTTCTCTAACAGGGACATGGCTCTGCAGAAAAATTCTGGAAAATCTGGCCAGCAGAGTTAAACCTGTTCTGCTGAGAAGCAATGAATATAACCAACATTATAACACCTCATTACCTGCTACTAATGCACCCCTTTTCTCCCCTTATTCTTACGGGATAGCAGAAATGTTATTTTGATAACTGATATTGTGTCCTTTTCCTCCTCCTCCTCCTCATGGGTGCATAGTATAATTCTTTCAGGGACTGTAAATGCATCCTATTCCTCCACCTCTTCTAATCCAATCACAGGAGGAGCAGAATTGGGTTGCTGGTGGTGAGGAAGATGGCTGCCTTCCCTTTCCTTCTTTTTGACCCACCCCACTTCCCATAAGCCACACCCCTTATATAATCCACCCATTCCATCCCCTGTATTCCACTTTCTTCAACCCATAGTCAGGAGTATACAGCTCAGCATAACAGGACAGAGAATACAGCCTCAGAACCATAGGACAAAGAATATAGCTCAGCCTCACAGATAAGGTATATAACTCAGCATTAAAGATATGGTATATAGATCAGCACCACAAATAGCATATAGATCAGCATCACAGATAGTATATAGATCAGCATCACAAATAGTATATAGATCAGCACCACAGATAGTATACAGATCAGCACCACAGATGGCTTGCAGCACTTTCACAGCACCCCCCCCCCCGCGGGTGGCTCCGCTTGGCACTTTCACAGCACCCCCCTGCAGGTGGCTCGCGGCACACTCACAGCTCCCACTACCTGGGTGACTCGTGGCACTTACTGGGTGTCCTCTCCTCCTCTACTGTGTCTCCTCCAGGCAGCTTTGTCTGCTCTGTCCCACTTACACCAAATGTTGGGCATCCAATAGGGAAGTCTGGTGCTTTGGCCAATTTAGGAAACAGGTCTCACTGACCTGCCTTCTGATTGGCGGGGAGGCAAAGTGGTGTAAAAAATAGCGAATATGTATTCGCTATAGTCACACAATTGGGTGGGATCAGGGCGCACTTGGTGGTGATTCAGTATCTTTTTGTACATGTGCTGAGCCCTGGGCCTTGTGAGCTTTCTCTATCACCGATAGCTACTACAGTTACCCATTACCGGTTCAATGGGACTTAGAGTGATATCTCACAATACTCAGGGTATTAACTTCCCTCAAAAAATAAAAAAGGCTTTCCGTCACTACAAGGTTGGGTGCTGACATTGTCCTGTTGCAGGAAACTCATTTTGCAACAGATAAACATCCCAATTTTTTTGACAAATGTTACAGCCAATTCTATTGCACAACGTTTAACACTAAATCCAGGGGCGTAGCAATTTTTGTAAGAAACTCAGTAGTATTCGACATTCACAGTATTTTTAAAGACCCAGACAGTCGATATTTGATTTTAAAAGGTTCAATAAAGGGATGCTCACTTACCATTGCCTCAGTATATGCCCCTAATGATGCACAAACGAGCTTCTTTTCAAAATTCTTTGATACCTTAGATAGATTTCACTCCACACATTTAATTGTGGGGGGTGATTTCAACCTAGCTGCACATTCAGCATTGGATAGAAGCAGAGTGGTTCCATCCTCTAAAGCAATCCCTAAATCTTTAAATAGATCATTATACAACCACCAACTGGTAGACACATGGAGAGCTCACAATGTAGGTACTAAAGCTTACACATTCTACTCCCACCCACACGATAGCTACGCACGGCTGGACTATATTTTTTGTACCCCAATCCTATTGGCCAACTCCTCAAAAGCAGAGATCCATCCATGTCCCTGGTCAGACCACCATATAGTTTCCTTCAACACCTCACGTATAGGCCACAACTCATAAGTGGTGAATAAATGACTCTCTGTTGACTGACCCAACAATTTATCAAGAAATCCTATCTCACCTCGAGCAATACTTCGCACTTAACATAGCACCAGACATGCCACCTACATCTCTATGGATGGCACATAAGGCGGTCATGAGAGGCCATTTGATAAGTATTGCCTCAAACAAAAACAAATCTAATCTCGCGGACATAAGATCTCTCACAAAAGATCTAGATCTTTTGTATCACAGGAATAACCAAAACCCCTCCAGCGACCTTCTAAACCAAATTCAAGATAAACGCATAGCATTAGACTCACTACTTACATCAGACACAGACGAGGCCCTTAGATGGTCTAAGGCTAGATTTTTGCTTAATAGCAATTCATACTCCACCATGTTTGCTAGAAAACTAACTCAAACGACAAAACCTTCCCACACTTATAAACTCAGAAACTCATCAGGTAACTTAGTGTCCCATCCCAAAGAAGTTATGAACATATTCCTAGACTTCTATAAAAAGCTGCTTTCTACTCCCCAATCCTCACCTAAACAAACCTCCTTGAACTGGCTTAATGATATTATAATGATATTATGCTACCCACCCTGTCTAATGAACAAATTGAGGCGCTCAACACCCCCTGCTCAGACTTAGAAATCAATAGAATAATAAAATCATTAAAAACCTCTACAGCTCCGGGCCCTGATGGATACTCCACATCCTATTATAAAAAATTTGCCTCCACATTAACCCCACATCTTACAAAATTATATAACCACATTCTACAAGGAAACCAATTCCCATCAGAAATGCTCTTAGCAAACATGTCCCTTCTTCCCAAACCAAATAAAGATCATTCCACCCCACAAAATTATCGCCCAATTTCGGTCATAGATAATGACCTGAAAATATTTGGCAGATTGCTAGCAGATAGATTAGCTGCAGTTATTTCCCCCTTAATAAATCCAGATCAAACAGGATTCATCCCGAACAGACAAATAACAGATAACATAAGACTGACTACAAACATCATTCAAGACTCCAACCTACACTCTAAACCCACACTCTTACTCAGTCTCGACATCCACAAAGCCTTTGACAGCGTCAGCTAGTCATACTTAGACACATTACTCCCTAGATTTGGCATAAATAGCGAATTAAAGCCCTTTATCATGACCCTCAAACACGTATTAAACTTCCCGGCAACAATTCTGACTTTTTCCCTCTGTGCAGAGGCACCAGGCAGGGTTGCCCACTCTCCCCACTCCTTTTTGCCCTGGCAATAGAACCCCTTGCCTGCACGATTAGAAACAATATAGATATCAAGGGTTACACTAAATGGTCCAAAGAATTCAAACTAAGCCTCTACGCAGATGACGTCCTTCTCTTTTTAACAAATCCCCTCATCTCTTTACCAAATCTGACCAAGACACTGGACACCTTTTATGATCTATCTGGCTTAAGTGTAAACCTATCCAAATGCTCAACCTTACCCATTAACATCCCACCAACCTTAAATACAACACTCAAAGACAATTTTCCATTCACTTGGTGTATGGATTAATTTAGATACATGGGAATACGTATCACCCCCTCATACAAAACACTATTCCATGCAAATTACCCACCATTATTTAATAACATCAAAAGTACAATAAAACTATGGTCTCCATACCAAATATATTTTTCTGGAAGAATAGTGGCCATGAAAATAGTCTTACTACCCAAACTTTTGTTCCTTTTTAGAGCCCTTCCTCTTACATTGCCCAAAAACAAGTTAGATTCACTCCAAAGGGAAATTAATAAATTCATCTGGCAAAACAAAAAAACAAGATTTAGCTACTCTCTAATGTTTAGGCCCCAACTGAAAGGAGGGCTAAATATCCCAAACTTATGGCTGTATTATCTGTCAGCCAGACTTACTCAACTTGCACAGTGGTATGCCCCAGCCTCCCAAATACCATGGCTCCAGTTCGAAGAGCAATCTGTCCTCCCTTACCACCTACAAGGACTACTCTGGTCCAAATCCATTTTGCCACAGAGAATAAGACCATTAAATACAATCGTAACACATTCCCTACAACTATGGAACAGACAGGTTACCAAATTTAACATGTCTTCAGACATCCTTCCCCTGGCATGCTTCCTGGGAGACCCTCATTTCACTTTCCTGGATAATAACCAAAACTCATTGGCAATATGGAAACTACACAATCTAACAAATCTAAAAACACTCACCCATAACAATACATTTTACTCTTTTACAGAGCTACAAACAAAATATGACCTTGCACACACATAACATGAAAATTATGAAAAGATAAAGCACTTTTACCAAAAATATCACTCACTCACTCTAAATATCCCTTTCTCACTATTCGAACAGATTTGTATTTCCTCCCCTCGTGACAAGGGTTTAATATCAAAAATCTATAAAAATCTAAACGAGTTCAACATGCCTGAAAAAACACACCCAATGCTACAATGGGAATCAGACATAAACGTTTCATTTCCCCCCCGAACAATGGGATACCATATTTGAAAATCTACACAGATGTACCAAAACTACCACCATCAGAGAATCTGCCACTAAACTGCTTTACAGATGGTATCTCACCCCTGCCAAACTTAATTCATTTTACCCATCAACTTCTCAGTTCTGTTTCAGGGGTTGTCCTACACATGGGACACTATTACATGTATTTTGGGAATGCCCCCACCTTAAACCCATCTGGCACAACGCAAGTCTTATGATTGATCGAATTTCAGGCAGAAAGTTCACAATATCACCTCAAATGTGCCTTCTATTTGCCCCCATACAAGACATACCAATAGCCAGTTCCAGATTAATCCACACTCTTCTTAGCTCTATCCACTGGGTCATAGCTTTCAACTGGCGTTCAACCAATGTGCCATGGCCTCAGATTCTTAACCATATGGAAAATATAAAATTATCAGAGAGAATACACCACACGTTATATGACACTATGCATATATACCAAAAAAAAATGGTCTCTGTGGGAAACCTCACTTCTAACATAATATCCATTACAGGTATTCTACTTTAGCACACCCACTATTTTTTTTTTTTTTTTTCCCCACGGATATCGTATGGATCTATAAATCAAATGTATGCAATTTCTCATGTGTTATATCTTTACCTGTATACAATGTATAATGTTAATGACTCTCTCACTTGTTCATTTTTTACCACTGTTAAATGCTTATACTATGACCTTATCCATTAATAAAAAACGTTTGTAAAAAAAAAAAAACGCCGGGAAATGGAGGGGAAAACCGAGAAGCGGCTTGGTCCCTTTTCCCCTGTACACTTTTCCCTTTTGCACTACATCAAGTTGCATGGTGTTCAAAGAGGAAAAACAACTCAAAGTTTAATTTTTTACTAGCTTTCATTAGGTTGTAATCTAATCAGGTTTTGTACTGAATATGTTTTCCAGATGAACTAGCTTCCTAGTAATAGCACTATACTGAGTGACAAATAAATAAATACCTTTGATCTGCGGCTAATAATAGCCATTGGGGTAGATTCAGAGAGCAATTACGCCTGCGTATCCATAGATACGCAGCGTAATTGCTAAGTAGCACCGGCGTATCTACTTTCTGTATTCAGAAAGATAGATACGCCGACTGTAGCCTAAGATATGACTGGCATAAGTCTCTTATGCCGTCGTATCTTAGGGTGCATGCTGACGCTGGCCGCTAGGTGGCGCACCCGTAGTTGTCAGCGTAGAGTATGCAAATTGCATACTTACGCCGATTCACAAACGTACGCGTGGCCGGCGCTCATTTTTTACGTTGTTTGCGTACGTCGTTTTCGCCGTAAGGCTGCTCCTGCTATTAGGAGGCGCAGCCAATAAGTAAGTATGGACGTCGTTCCCGCGTCGCGATTTTCAAATTTTGCGTCGTTTGCGTAACTCGTTCGTGAATGGCGCTGGACGCCATTTACGTTCACGTCGAAGCCAATGACGTCCTTGCTTACCGCAATGCACGTCGGGAAAAAAACGACGGAGCATGCGCAGTACGTTCGGTGCGGGAACACGCCTAATTTAAATGATCCACGCCCCCTATGGGATCATTTAAATGACGCGCGCTTACGCCGGCCCCTTTTACGATACGCCGCCGCAAATTACGGAGCAAATGATTTCGTGAATGCAGCGTAGCTCCAGTAATTTACGGAGGCGTAGCGTAAAAACGATACGCTGCGCCGCCGTATCAGTGCGCGCCCCTACCTGAATCTGGGCCAAGGTCTTTTCACCAGCGCAGCATTAGTAACTCGTTTGTTGAGAATATATAGTTAGACAACTATAGATTTATGTCTGTGGGATTCATCCCATTCTGGAAACTGCTGCTGTCAGTTCAGCTATGTTAACAAAAAAAAACACCTCACTTATTGCAACTGCTCCCAGGTATCACCATCCGTAACACTGTGGGGCTACTATAAGTTTTGTCAATAGATATTTGCTCTTTGCCGAAATCATGTTCATGTGCAGGAAGGTATGATAGAGTCATGCAATTTCATGCTTGAAGCTAAGAATGTCTTTATATTGTAAGCATAAGAGCACTTTATTGTGTAAGATGTGAGAAATGTATTTTGTTGTCATTCTGATCAATTTGTGGTCATTAGGGGTAATATTCCTTAAAGGGCATTCAATTTATCTTGCTCATTGCAACCAAACACATATCAGCTCTCATTTTCTAGTGCCAGTTAGAAAATGGGAGCTGGAATATGTGTTTGTAAAGTAGATACTACATCCGGTCCTCTTGTGCCAAAGTCCAAACCATATTCAGTGTTTATCATTTGGCAGTGGCCTTATTCAAATAATTATATTAAAAGCCTACTTTAGTGTGTGCCAACAAAACAAACTCATTATTATACCTTGCTTGCATCAGTATGTATTACAAGGTGTTGCAATCCAAAACATTTGCTGCTTTGTGTATTTAAGGTCATATATTACAAGGAATGAAAGCCAAGTTAGAATTATTTAAGCAGCATATTTATTGCTGATTAAAAGCATAAACCTATAAGTTAAGGCATAAGTAGCACAATAAAAAAGTATTCTTTTTGTTTTCTATAATCAGCATTTTTCACTACCCTTTCTAACACACAGTTATGATGCCAAGGTGCATAAAGCCCTATTCATAGACTTGTTTTACATGATATGCATTAAAGCTGTCGGAACAATAAATAATAAAAGATTAAAATCTTAAAAGTTGGGAAAAACTTTAAAAATATACAACAGTGTTTTATTTTGGATTATAAAAACTCTTGAATGATTTACTTTGAGTGACATGTTCATTGCCTGGATGAGAAGGTACTAACGATTGCACAGGACCTGTGATTGGTGAGGGAGCTGCTTGGGAATCATTGTCATGGGCAGGTAATAAAGCAGTCCTTCTACCTGGACACCTTACTGTCACAAAGATATCTTTCACTGCTTGTGAAGGCAATGACATTGCTTAGATATATTTATTCGTGCCTAGCTTGCAATAACATTGGCTATTTCATATAAATGTGCTATGTGCTGTCTTCAAAACATCTAGAGGATTTTGAAAAGTGCTGTAGAAATTTAACAAAAGTAAAAAAGCATTTCAAGATGTCAATGCAAAGTTAAGCTTAGCTATCATTATTCAAAACAATTTGAAATGATACAATTTTGATCTTAATATAAAATATTAGTTGTAAGTAGTTACTTTTCAAAATAAATCAATGAACTTTTAAGTGCTAAAAGATTACACCAACTGCATAATAAAATGCTGTTGCTGAATTACAAACAGTTAACTAATATGTGTTTAAAGCAGGGCTTTTTTTTAAGTGGGAACGCAGAGAATGCAATGCCGGGACCTCTAAAACTGAATATATGTATTGGTAAAAGTTCTGGGGTGTGCTGGAGGGTCTATAGATGCTGGCTTCTGGGGAATCTATTGTTGCTGGAGCGGATGCATTTTTTCAAAGGATGGGGTCTATTGTTTCTGGGGAGTTCTTCTGTTGCTCATAGAGGATCTACTGTTGAGGGAGGGGTCTAATGTTTCTAGCTGCTGGAGGGTCTATTTAAGGGGTTGTAAAGTTTGTTTGTTTTCTAAATAGGTTCCTTTAAGCTAGTGCATTGTTGGTTCACTTACCTTTTCCTTTGATTTCCCTTCTAAATGTTTTTTTTCTTTGTCTGAATTTCTCACTTCATGTTTCTCCTCAGTAAGCTTACCCTATCATCCGAGCCCTTCTGGCTGGGGGTTAGTCAGCGTGCTCGCCCCCTCCCTTGGGACTACATCCCTACGGGAAGATGATGTGTTCTCCTGCAGGGATGTAGTCCCAAGGGAGGGGGCGAGCACGCTGACTAACCCCCAGCCAGAATGGCTCGGATGATGGGGGCAAGCTTACTGAGGAAGAACAGGAAGTGAGAAATTCAGACAAAAAAAAAAAATTTTGTAGAAAGGAAATCGAAGGAAAAGGTAAGTGAACCAACAATGCACTAGCTTAAATGAACCTATTTAGAAAATAAAAAACAAACCTTTACAACCCATTTAATTGCTGACTGTTGGGAGACCATTGTTGCTGGGGTGGATATATTGTTGCTGGGGTGGGGTGGGCTGGGGTGGATATATTGTTGCTAGATCTATTTTACTGCCTTTCTTGTTATCAATAAAAAAGTCCATACAAAATGCTTAACACCACAAAATTATACTTGGTTCTGTATTCTTTAAAAAGGGTGGTACTGGGAGATGGGTAAGGGGCGGAACCAAGGAATGGTATTTTGAGGTGGGTAGGGGCAAAGTCAAGGGGTGACTAAGAAGGGAGGTGCTCCTGCACCTATTCTCTTAGGTAAAATAAGCCATGGTTTAAAGCAGTGGTCATCAACCCTGTCCTCAGGGCCCACTAACAGGCCATGTTTTATGAATTACCTTGGGGAGATGCAGACTAGAATACTGCAATCACTGAGCAGCAAATGATATCACCTGTGATGTATTTCAGTAGTTTTCTTTTCAGTGTTGTTTTTCTGTCACCACTTACTCACTGTGCTGTATCTATAGGGAAGCAGAACTGTCACCCTAGGGCAGGGCAGGAAATGTATTAAGATAAAATACCTTCTATAGCCAACAGAGATTGCTGGAAACAACAGTACATTTTGCATGTATTAAACAGATATACAAGAATGATTAATTGTATGCATCATTTCCTTGTGGTTGCAATAACCAGTAAGAGATTGACTCCACACTTTAATATTTTTTTGAGCCCTTGTTTCCAAAAAAAAAAAAAACACAACCAAATGAAAGATAAAATCACTTTATTGAAAACCATCCTAGCATTAACCACTTGACAACTGGGCACTTAAACCCACTTAATAACCAGACCAATTTTCAGCTTTCGGTGCTCTCACATTTTGAATGACAATAACTCAGCCATACAACACTGTAACCAAATGAAATTTTTGTCCTTTTTTTCCCACAAATAGAGCTTTCTTTTGGTGGTATTTGATCACCTCTGAGTTTTTTATTTTTTTTCGCTATAAATGAAAAAAGACCGAAAATTATGTAAAAAAATGATTTTTTCTTCTTTTCTTTTATAAAATTTTGCAAAAAAAATATTTTTCTTCATAAATTTGGCCTAAAATGTATACAGCTACATATCTTTGGTAACAACAAAAACATTTTTTGGATATTATTTAGTCTGGGTGAAAGTTATAGGGTCCACAAGCTATGGTGCCAATATCTGAAAATTGATCAATTTGATCACATCTGATGTACTGACAGCCTATCTCATTTCTTGAGACCCTAACATGCCAGAAAAGTACAAATACCACCTAAATGACCCCTTTTTGGAAAGAAGACATTCCAATGTATTTAGAAAGAGGCATGGTGAGTTTTTTGAAGTTGTCATTTTTTCCCACAATTCTTTGCAAAAATCAAGATTTTTTTTATTTTGATTTTTTTTCACAAAATGTTCATATTAGCGGGTTATTTCTCACACACAGCATATGCATACCACAAATTACACCCCAAAACACATTCTGCTATTCCTCCTGAGTATGGCGATACCACATGTGTGAGATTTTTACACAGCGTGGCCACATAGAGAGGCCCAACATGCAGGGAGCACCATCAGGCGTTCTGGAACACCCAGACCAGTTCTGACATTCCTCTCCTACATGTAAAAATCACCATTTGTTTGCTAGAAAATTACATAGAACCCCAAAACATTATATATGCTTTTTTAGCAAAGACCCTAGAGAATACAATGGCGGTCGTTGCAACTTTTTATCGCGCATGGTATTTGCACAGCATTTTTTCGAATGCGTTTTTTTGGGAAATAAAACAGTTTTGTGCTTTTAAAAAAAAAAACATTAAAGTTAGCCCAATATTTTTGCATAATATGAAAGATAAAGTTACGCCGAGTCAATAGATACCCAACATGTCACACTTCAAAATTGCACACGCTTGTGGAATGGCGCCAAACTTCGCTACTTAAAAATCCCCATAGGTGACGCTTTAAATGTTTTTACTGGTTACATCTTTTTAGTTGGAGAAGAGGTCTAGGGCCAAAGTTATTGCTCTCGCTCTAACGTTTGCAGCGATACCTCACATGTGTAGTTTGAACACCGTTTTCATATGTGGGTGGGACTTACGTGTGCGGTCGCTTCTGTATACGAGCACATGGGAACAGGGGCGCTTTAAAAATATTTTTTTTTTTTTATTGTTCATTTTACTTTATTTATTTTAGTTTGACACGTTTTTCCCCAAAAATAAATGTTTTGATCACTTTTATTCCTATTACAAGGAATGTAAACATCCCTTGTAATAGGAATATAGCATGACAGGTCCTCTTTACAGTGAGATATGGGGTCAATAAGACCCCACATCTCACCTCTAGGCTGGGAAGCCTGAAAAAAAAAACGATCCTGGCTTCGATCGTTGCGGTGAGTCGGAAGAAGCACCAGAGGGCGAAGGGAGGGGGGACGTCCCTTTCGCCTCCCGTAAGAACGATCAAGAGGTGGAACAGCCGCCATGATTGTTCTTATGGTGTAGGGAATCGCTGGCTGAAAAAGATGATATCTGAATGATGCCTGTAGCTGCAGGCATCATTCAGATATCCCTGTACAAAGTCAAGGACCTCATATGACGTGGGCGGGAAGTGGTTAAAACGCATTTTTTTCCCCAGAGTATTTTCCAGGTATTGCAGAGCATTGGTGTGTGGGTATTGCAGAGTATTGGTGCGTGGGTATTGCAGAGTATTGGTGCGTGGGTATTGCAGAGTATTGGTGCGTGGGTATTGCAGAGTATTGTGCGTGGGTATTGCAGAGTATTGTGCGTGGGTATTGCAGAGTATTGGTGCGTGGGTATTGCAGAGTATTGATGCGGGGGTATTGCAGAGTATTGGTGCGGGGGTATTGCAGAGTATTGGTGCGTGGGTATTGCAGAGTATTGTGCGGGAGTATTGCAGAGCATTGGTGCGTGGGTATTGCAGAGTATTGGTGCGTGGGTATTGCAGAGTATTGGTGCGTGGGTATTGCAGAGTATTGGTGCGTGGGTATTGCAGAGTATTGCGCGGGGGTATTGCAGAGTATTGCGCGGATGTATTGCAGAGTATTGCGCGGGGGTATTGCAGAGTATTGCGCGTGGGTATTGCAGAGTATTGCGCGTGGGTATTGCAGAGTATTGCGTGTGGGTATTGCAGAGTATTGCGCAGGGGGTATTGCAGAGTATTGCGCAGGGGGTATTGCAGAGTACTGGCAGGGAAGGAAGAGTATTGCGCAGGGGGTATTGCAGAGTACTGGCAGGGAAGGAAGAGTATTGTTGGGGGTATTGCAGAGTATGGCAGGGGGTATTGCAGAGTATGGCAGGGGCTTTTGCAGAGTATGGCAGGGGGTATTGCAGAGTATGGCAGGGGAGGAAGAGTATTGTTGGGGGTATTGCAGAGTATGACAGGGGGTATTGCAGAGTATGGCAGGGGGTATTGCAGAGTATGGCAGGGGGTATTGCAGAGTATGGCAGGGGGTATTGCACAGTATTGGGGCGGGGGTTGCAGGGATGGCTGAGCAGGGATGGATGGATCTGTGACTGCAATAGTCACAGATCCATCCACAGCGCTGCTGACACCCGCGCTCCCCCCTCTCACACTGTACCGATCGGTACAGAGAGAGGAGGGAGGAACCGGCGTCATCAAATGACGCCGGTTTGTTTACATGTGATCGCTCCGTCATTGGACGGAGTGATCACGTGGTAAACGGCCGCTATCAGCGGCAATTTACCGCGATCCGTGTAGCGCCGGGTCCTCTGGACCCGGCGGTCACGGATATTCCCGTGTGCGCGCCCCAGGGCGCGCGCGGGAGCTTAACTCCGGGAGGATGTTACATAACGTCCACCCCCAGTTAAGGAACCACCTTGCAGCCGTTATTTTACGGCTAGCGGTGGTTAAGTGGTTAAACATACTGTGCAATTAAAGCAGGTTCTTGCATGTTGATATACATTTTAAGGCTTTGTAATGACTCTAATAAGCTGTTTTGTGTTTCTGAATGATTGCTTTACATTGCTTCCTTGTACTTTGCATCTTCATAGTATATTTGGAAAATAATAGATAAAGAATCAATACCAACTTATGAAACTATAAAACAAGGCTTTCAATTGTATATACAAGAGGCAAAATGAGAGCAAATAAGGTAAATAAGGTACATCTTTTAAGTCTTTTTAAGTCTTTACTGTTGTAAAGAAGTGCAAGACCCTTTTGAAAATCTTGCTTTTGGTGTGCACATTGCTAGATGCGTGGGGGGGCTGTCAAGAATGAATGAATCTGCAAAAGGGCTGCACATTTTTGTGTGTTACAGGAAAGCACATAATTTTGAAGACCTGGCCTTACACAAGGAGACCTTCAACACCTCTTCTTCCTAAGTACTTTCTAGCTCAGGGTTCTCAAAGTACCGACCGGATACAAATGGCCCGCAGGCAGGGCCAATCTTGGGCAGGTGCGTGGGATGCACCACGCAGTGCTTGGAATGCACCACACAGTGCTTGGGACCTTTCTCACTCTGTCTCCTGTGTCCTCTGCAGCCCAGCGCACAAAGCAAAGGAAACACAGTCACAGCACAGGAAAGAAGAGAGAGAACAAAGCGGAGGGATGATCCGCCCATCGCCCCAGGCACTAATGACCCAGAGATGAGCTCCCTCAGAGGCTGTTCCCAGGTCCAGAGTGCTGCTGCCACCTTAGGGCGGGAGATTGTGGCATTCTTGGTATGCCCTGCCACAAGGCCTGTATTGAAGCCAGGACCTGACAGGGGGAGAGGACTCGGGAGGCAGAAGATTAGGCCACCAGCTGACAGCCAGGAGGAAAGGTAAGCGAGCCATCACACCAAGGCTGGGCAAAGTCCTTAGTGGGGTGACTGGCGTTTAAATTTGTGAGGAGGGGGTATGTGTGAAGTGTGGATGGTATTTGTGGAGTGTGGAGGGGTATTTGTGGAGTGTGGAGGGGTATTTGTGGAGTGTGGAGGGGTATTTGTGAAGTGTTGTGGGGCATTTGTGAAGTGTGAGGGGAGAGTTATTTATGGAGGGTAGGGGGTAATGCTGGGGGTTAATAATGCATCCGCTGACACCAGTACTGGGGTTTAATAATGTGTCCGCTGACACCAGTGCTGGGGGTTAATAATACGGTCGATGACACCAGTGATGGGGGTTAATAATGGGTCCACTGACACCAGTGTTGTTCTTGAAGTTTGAAACTTTGCATGCAGCCCACATGGGATATGAAAACTTGTCTTGTGGCCCTCAGGTAACTTGAGTAACTTGAGTTTCAGAACTCTGGTGTAGCTCTTTTCTGGTGTGCCTAAATTACCTAAATGCAGCACATGAATAAACATTCAGGTTCACTTTTAACTCTTGCCTCCCTACTTTACAGAGAACTGCACAGAGGGAAGAATATCTCAAAATATATAGTAGGTCTCCAAACTGGGGTCACTCCCACATTAACGCAGACATTTTTATAGCCTCTCTAATGAGTGACTTATTAGTCCCGCCCACTTTCTCTTTGAAGAAAGTCTTATCAGCACTGGGGTAGTAACAATCTTGTAGACTCCTCTTTTCCCTTTGGACCTGCCATTCTTTCTATGCGGTCTCAGGGCAGAACAGCAGCAGGTGCAACAAAGGCTCTGTCACTCCTTCAGACATGACTCTGACTATCATCTGTAGGCAACATTAGTTTCATAAAGTAAGCTGGTCTATTTTCAATTGCTACAGGCAACAGCACTCACCGTTTACTACTGCATAGCCATTGATTGTTTCTTTCAATGGATTTTTTAAGCATACAGCAAAAAGTTACTCACACAAAAAAAAACACATTTCAGAAAGTATCAGCTGCTTCCTGTTCTTTGCTTACCACTATCATGTTTGCGCTTCAGTTGTAAAGCTTCAAGAACCAGTCCACAATTTTTGAGGCTTTTATGATAAGATTTGCCATTACAAACCGTAGAACACAACACAATATAGTATTTCAGTGTCCTAGCATTTTGAGTTGCCCAACTTGGGCTATACAGTCTCCCTGCCTGTCCAAACACCACATCTCACTGTGCATGCCAATCATCCCCTCAATTCTCATTGGACAAAGGTCTGGTCAAAGTGCCTGTCTGTCAGTCCTGGACACAGCCTTGCATGTCTGTTCACGCACATGATGCTCCCTGCAACAGGAATCTCCTGGGTGGGAAGAGCACATTTCTGGCCAGGCTTATCTCCATCCCCAATTGCAAACAGTCTCACAACTGCTCAGACACCCTTTTGCTGCTGAACCATTCATTATCTGCCTGTTAAGACAGTGACAGACCATCTATCATTTACAAACTACATCTAATGCCCTGTACACATGATCGGTTCATCCAATGAAAACAGTCTGATGGATTTTTTCATCAGATATTGCCTACACACCATCAGTTAAAAAAACGATTGTGTCAGAACGCGGTGACGTAAAACACAACGACGTGCTGAGAAAAACGAAGTTCAATGCTTCCGAGCATACGTCGACTTGATTCTGAGCATGCGTGGATTTTTAACCGATGGACGTGCCCACAGACGATCATTTTTTTCTATAGTTTTTTTAACCATCAGATAATTTTAAAACAAGTTCCTAGTTTTTACACCGATGGATAAAAAAACGATGGGGCCCACACACGATCGGTTCGTCTGATCAGACCGTTTTCATCAGACGAACCGATCGTGTGTAAGCGGCATAATGCCTCGTACACACGATCGTAATTTCCGATGGAAAAAGTCAGACGGAATTTTTTCCTTGGATATTCCGACCGCGTGTATGCCCCATCGGAAATTCTGACGGACTTAGAAAGAGAACATGTTCTCTTTTCTTCCGACGGAAACAATTTCTATTGGAAATTCCGTTCGTCTGTATGGAACTCCGACGGAGGAAAAAACACACATTTGTGCAGTGAGTAGCACTTTCGCCTAGCAGCAAAAGGGTCGCTGGTTTGAATCCCGACCACGACACCATCTGCTTGGAGTTTGCATGTTCTCCCTGTGCCTGCGTAGGTTTCCTCCGGGTACTCCGGTTTCCTCCCACACTCCAAAGACATGCTGGTAGGTAAATTGGATCCTGTCCAAAAATTGGCACAGTATATATATGTATATCTGTGTGTATGACTGTGTCCGAAGCGTGTCGAGAGCAGACACTGGCTGGAAAAAGCGCCCAGAGGCGATTCAGTTCGCATGTGTAGCGCTATACAAGTCATTCATTCATTCATTCATTCACATGCTCGGAAACAATTTGACACATGCTCAGATATATTGAACTTCATTTTTCTAGGCTCGTCGTAGTGTTGTACGTCACTGCGTTTTTGACGGTCGGAATTTGGTGTGCCCATGTGTATGCAAGACAGCTTGAATGGAATTCCGTCGGAAAAACCTGTCGGAGTTTATTCCGATGGAAACTCCGATCGTGTGTACAGGGCATTAGATTTTCTTTTTTTTTAGGAGGTTCTCTATTGCAGTGTGCCATATACATTACAATAGAATACCAGCCGGATTTGGCAGAGGTATTGTGTTACCTTACACTTTTTCTAAACTGCTCTGTTTTTGCACTTTTAAGTTGTAAAGTAAAGATAAAAATCAATGCCAGAAAATCTTTGGCACAATTTTTATCAGATGTTCAGAAACTTATAACTTCTTCTTGAAAGGTTAAAGAGTATGTTAAACATGTTATGTCACACATTTCACAGTGAACAGATTATAGTTTTTGTAAAAATCTCATCTGTTAAATATTTTTTCATTGATAAATGGAATTATTTATTAAAGTGGAGGTTCACCCGGAAATGACAATTTCTAACCTTAGATTGATGCTCATTTTGTCTAGGGGAATTGGCTAGTTTTTTTTAAATCGGAGCTGTACTTACGTATGGGCTGCGGGATTGGGCATTTCTATTTGATTGACAGTATTCCGACAGGCTTCCGACGGTCGCATCCACCGCGTCACGATATTCCGAAAGTAGCCGAACATTGGTGCGCAGGCGCCGTATAGAGCCGCACCGACGTTCGGCATCTTTTGGCTACTCATGACGCGATGGATGCGACCGTCGGAAGCCTTTCGGAAGACTGTCAATCAAAATAGGAACGCCCAGTCCCGAAGACCATACCCGGGAGCGGCGGAGAAAATCGCTCTCTAAAACGGTAAGTACAGCTTTGATTTAAAAAAAAATAGCCGATTCCCCTAGACAAAATGAGCATCAATCTAAGGTTAAAAAAATTTTTTAGGGTGAACTCCCGTTTTAACAGTTGCAAAATCTTAAAAAAAAAAAAATTATACTATCCAAACTTGCTAGCTACTGGAATAGATCTGAGAATTTCTAACAATAAAGTAGTAATGTATAAATCAATGAAAAGTTCAGAGCAAGTAGTTCGATGCAACCGAAACCTCAGGTGATGATCAATTCGATTTTACAGAAGGGTCGGAAAGGATCATGCTAAGAATACAAATGTTGCTAGCCACTATTTCCTGGCAGAATAGTCACCCAACAAAGTCCAATAGTCACCCAATACAGTTCCACTATATATGGTTTAATTATACCTTTAAACAGTAGAATTTAGGAGCTGCTATAAATACGGTACATAGTATTGGTGTAACAATTACATTTATTTTATTTTAGAGATTCATTTCTTTTTATTCACTTGAGTTTCTTTTGTTGTTGGTGATGTCTCAATTCCACACTTACACTCCATTATACTCTGTAATATTTGTAGTCTACCCTAACATATTATTCATTCCTTTCGAGTCATATAGAACTTTAGTTTGGTAGCAAATTTTGATAAATATATTTTTATTTCATTGTTTTTTTTATTGCAAATAATAATAGTAAAGTAGAAGAGATGCAGAGAAGATCCAGGCTCCCTTCCCCCTCCAATGCAGCTGGTTAGCAACAGATTACTTCTTATAGTGATATACTACTTGCTGCAATTACTATAGCAGTGATCACTATATGACTATAACAGTGATTTATTGCTGCAGAAAGATATACTAGACAAAGATGTAAATACAATATGGATGCATTGTGTTCACAGCAATCTGCTATAGGCACTTCCAGAGTTGTGTGCAGCATGATCAGAGGCACAAGACCTGATTGTTTAAGATCTGGGGTTGAGCATTCGGTCCCAGATGTCACAGATAGCTGGCAGTTTCAGCATTAACCAAATGGGGCTGCAGAAAACACTAAAGTCCTGTACACGCGATCGGATATCTGATGGAATCTAATCCGATGGATTTTTTTGTCGGATATCTGATGAAGCTGACTTTCATCAGTCTTGCCTACACACCATCAGTCAAAAATCCGACCGTGCCAAAACGCGGTGACGTACAAGACTACGACGAGCCGAAAAAAATGAAGTTCGATGCTTCTGAGCATGTGTCGACTTGATTCTGAGCATGCATGGATTTTTCTTCGATGGAGTTCCACACAGACGATCGGATTTTTCTATCGGTTTTTTATCCATAGGAAAAAAAAAAACAAAACACAGGGCCTGATCCACAAAAAACGGCCGTAACTTAACTTTAGCCATTTAAGTTACACCGCCGCAAAATCTCTACCTAAGTTCCCGATCCACAAAGCACTTACCTAGAAATTTTGAGCGGTGTAACTTAAATCCGTCCAGCGCAAGGCGTTCCTAATCTAATGGGGCGAGTCCCATTTAAATTAGGCGCGCTCCCGCACCGGACGTACTGCGCATGCTCCCGACGTTATTTTCCCTACGTGCTTTGCACGGTTTTACGTTACGCCAAGTTTTGTGAATCGCGCCGGGTAAAAAAAGTTGTGTCGGGAAAAAAAAGAGATGCGGCGGGAAAAACATTTTTTTAAAAAAAATTTGACAGCGTCGTGGGAAAGAAGGGTCTACTTTTACATGGTGTACTAACTTTACACTTTGTAAAAGCAGCCCTAATTTTGCGACGGCAAACTAATACTTACGGAGAAAAAACGAAGCGTAAATGCTTTGTGGATCTCCGTAAGTGCTAATTTGCATACCCGACGCTGGATTTCGACGAGAAATGCCCCCAGCGGCGGCTGCGGTACTGCATCCTAAGATCCGACAGTGTAAGTCCCTTACACATGTCAGATCTTCTGCCTATCTATGTGAAACTGATTCTGTGGATCAGTTACATAGATAGAAACAGGGATACAATGGCGTATCAGTAGATACGCCGGCGTATCCCTTTTGTGGATCAGGCCCACAATTTTTTAACACCAATGGAAAAAAGAGGTCTGTTCTCATCGGACAAACCGATCGTGTGTACACGGCTTTAGACTGGCCATGTTTTAAAACAGCATTAGGGCAGCTCTGGACTGAATGGCTGCTGTATTTGTGCAATTTTAAAATGGTGGCCAGGAGTCAAGTGGTTAAACAGTTACTATAGAAATGTAGGTTCAAAACCTGTCCAGGATTTGACCCAAAAATAGGGTGTAGTTTATCAACAACAGGATTGAAAATATATATATTAGTATCTCACAAAAGTGAGTACACCCCTCTCATTTTTGTAAATATTTTATTATATCCTTTGATGTGAAAACACTGAAGAAATAACACTTTGCTACAATGTAAAATAGTGAGTACACAAGTGAAAATGTCCAAATTGGGTCCAATGTGTCAATATTTGGTATGGACACCATTATTTTCCAGCACTGCCTTAACCCTCTTGGGCATGGAGTTCACCAGAGCTTCACAAGTTTCCACTGGAGTCCTCTTCCACTCCTCCATGAGGACATAGCGGAACTGGTGGATGTTAGAGACTTTGCGCTCCTCCACCTTCCGTTTGAGAATGCCCCACAGATGCTAAATAGGGTTTAGGTCTGGAGACATGCTTGACCAGTCCATCATATTTACCCTCAGCTTCGTTAGCAAGGCAGTGGTTGTCTTGGAGGTGTGTTTGGGGTCGTTATCATGTTGGAATACTGTGTCTCCGAAGGGAGGGGATTATGCTCTGTTTCAGTATGTCACAGTACATGTTGGCATACATGGTTCCCTCAATGAACTGTAGCTCCCCAGTTCTAGCAGCACTCATTCAGCCCCAGACCATAACAATTCCACCACCATGCTTGACTGTAGGCAAGACACACATTTTCTTTGTACTCCTTACCTGGTTTCCACGACACATGCTTGACACCATCTGAACCAAATAAGTTTATCTTTTTTATTAGACCACAAGACATGGTTCCAGTAATCCCTGTCCGTAGTCTTCTTGTCTTCAGCAAACTGGCTTTCTTGTGCATCATCTTTAGAAGAGGCTTCCTTTTGCGATGACAGCCATGCAGACCAATTTGATGCAGTGTGCAGCATATAATCTGAGCATTGACAGGCTGATCCCCCACCCCTTCAATCTCTGCAGCAATGCTGGCAGCACTCATACGTCTATTTGCTAAAGACAACCTCTGGATATGATGCTGAGAATGTGCACCTAACTTTGACCATGGAGAGGTCTGTTCTGAGTGGAACCTGTCCTGTTAAACTGCTGTATGGTCTTGGCCCCCATGCTGCAGCTGAGTTTCAGGGTCTTGGCAATCTTCTTATAGCCTAGGTTATCTTTATTTAGAGCAACAATTCTTTTTTTCAGGAGGTGCCATGTTGAACTTCCAGTGACCAGTATGAGAGAGCGAGAGTGATAACACCAAATGTATTCACACCTGAGACCTTGTAACGCTAACGAATCACATGACTCTGGGGAGGGAAAATGGCTAATGGGCCCAATGTGGACATTTTCACTTAGGGGTGTACTCACTTTTAGACATTAATGGTTGTGTGCTGAGTTATTTGGGTGTTGATGCAGTGCTGGTGAGTGGGGTAGTTGCAGGCACAGTTGTGAGTAGTGCTTCAGTTAAAAAAGGGGATGCCTGCATACTTGTAAACATCAGTCAATGGTTGCTAAGATGCTGAACAGTGTGAAGCATTTATTTATTGGCAGTAGTAATAACACCAATAAATGAATGACTTTCTGTTGCAGAAGCAACAGAATATTTAGGCTTGTAAACTGGCCAAATAGTGGGGCTGATTTGTGAATGCCAAACATGCACATTTTGGCTCAAATCCTGCATTGTGCTAAACCCTATCCTTGATCTTCACTAGGGAGGATGGAATTAAAATCAATTTTGGGAACTGTGCATTTTATCACTCTTCCCAGTAAACACTGTCTGCTCCTCCTCCCATGTGTAGCACTGCAGCTGTCTTGTTTTGAATCTCATATTCCAAAGATAGCTACATCAGCAGCTACAGCTACAATCAATCATGGCTATTTATTTATCATCTGTATAACTTGGAAAAGACTATCTTCATCATAGGTCTCAAAGTACCGGCCCGTGGGTCATTTACGGCCCGTGGACTATTTACAGCCTGTGGACTGGTTACAAATGGCCCGCAGGCAAAGCCGATCATGGGCGGGTGTGCAGGGTGCACCGCGCAGTGGTTGGGAGCTTTCTTTCTCTGTCTCCAGTGTCCTCTCCCCCGCATACTGCTGCAGCCCAACACGCACAGCAAAGAAAACACAGACACAGCACAGGAGAGCAGAGAGAAAACAGGCCGGAGGAAGGATATTCCCATTGCCCATCCCACAAAGGCACTGATGATCAAGAGCTGGGCTCCCTCGGAGGCTGTGCCCAGCCCTGGATCCAGTGTCCTGCTGCCATCTTAGACCGGGAGATTGTGATGTTCTCAGTATGCCCTGCCACTAGGCCTGTGTTGAAGCTAGGACCTGACAGGAGGAGAGGACTCGGGAGGCAGAAGATCATGCCACCAGATGATTTTTGGGAGAAGAGGTAAGTGAGCCTTCACATCGAGGCTGAGCAAAGTCCTTAGTGGGGTGACTGGGGATGACATTTGTGAAGAGGGGGTATTTGTGAAGTGTGGGGGGTATTTGTGGAGAGTGGGGTGTATTTGTGTAGTTATTTATGGACTGTAGGGGGTAATGCTGGGGTTTAATAATGCATCCACTGGCACCAGTGCTGGGGGTTAAGAAGTTTGAAAGTTTGCATGCGGCCCACCCATGGCATATGAAAACGTGTCTTGTGGCCCTCAGGTAATTTGAGTTTCAGACTCCTGATCTACATATAAATTATGGTGGATAATTTTAATGTTAGTGAAAATGGGTTAAACTGGAAATTATTTATTTTCCTTAAAAAAGCTAAATATAATTTAGACTATTATAAATAAGACACATAATCTAACAAGGACATTGAGTAGCAACCATTTACCAACAAACACTATTAACTTTATATTTACAGTTGTAAAGCAACATACACTTTAATTAGTAAAGACAAACACATAAGAGATAATCATGATAATTGCATCTAGTAAGCAATCATTTATAACTATAATGACAAAATATTTGCAGATAATGTTGAATTAATTATTTAGCATTTCAGATAGATATGGTAGATGTATTTGTTTATCTTTTTATCTTTGTGTTTATTTGTTGTATGTATTAAATATTATTATATTGAAACTTTATTCAAGGGATTAATTAAGGTGATTGATAAGCCAGTGGCAAAAATAATAATTTAGTTATAAATTGTATTTTTATCTGGTTTTAAGTAATCCATAGCAATCAAACAGTAATTCATTTTCATTGTTTTGATTATACTAATCGAATTACAGTTATTACTTGGCCGTTGTTACCATGGCCTTAGATCAAAATGAAAATCCCACAACAATAAATCAGTAGGTTGTAGAGTTTTGTTGGCAGAAAAGACATACAAAGTATGTTTTACTGGCACCTAGAGATTTTTTTTTATACACTGCATGGCACATCACCAGTGGTTGTCCGATTAACCTGGTGTTCCAGGACTCAGAAGAACAGGAGGCAGAGATGGAACCATCACTGGACAATGCAGCAACAGGATCCTGGATCTGTCATCACTGCAGAACAGCACAGTTGCAGGTACATGTGCCAAATGTGCAAGTATGCAAACTTACACTGTATGTTGAGAGCCCACCCACTACTATGAGTTCAGTTCCACGTTAAAGAGTCTACTTATAAGAGAATATAAATAATCAGCTCTAGATAATTACAATACATTTTAAATAACAATTCTATACCTTATTATAACTATGCAATCTTATGAAATATGTATTTGCCCTTATATTTAGTGAGTGAGTGAGTGAAAAATTTGTAAAGCGCAACACATGCGAAATGAATCGCCTCTGGGCGCTGTTTGCATTCCACGGGTGAGGAAGCCCCTCAACCTCAGAAGAGATGGGTTTTAATCTTTCTCCTGAAGGCCAAGTGGTCCGACTCCAGTCGGATGGTAGTTGGTAACGCATTCCACAGCCGAGGTCCCTGGACTGCAAATCTACGATCTCCTTTGGACTTGTATCTGGCTTTGGGTATTGGAGTAGGTTTTGATTTGTGGATCGCAGAATGCGATTTGGGTTATGGGCTTTTATTTTTTTGCATAGATATTGGGGGACGTTTCCTTGAATGCACTTATGCGTTAGGCAAAGTGCCTTGAAAGTGATTCTGTCTTTTACTGGCAACCAATGTAGGGCTCTCAGCAAAGGTGAGATTGATTCCCATGTTTTTTTGCCAGTCACTAATCGAGCGGCCGTATTTTGAACGACTTGCAGATGAGTGATTTGGTATTTGGGGAGTCCTAGATAGAGGGCATTTGCATAGTCAAGTCTGGAATTGATGATTGTTCCCACCACAACTGCAATGTACGGAATAAAGGGGATGAGTCTGCGTAGTAGGCGCAGCAGATGATGGGATCCGCTGACTACAGAGCCTATTTGTGCATCCATTGTCATGCAGGAGTCGAAAATGACTCCAAGGCTTTTGACTTTGGTGCTAGGGGTGATAGTTTTCCCCAGAATGGGCGGGGGTGTCCAAGTAGACGCGGGGTGACTTTTTTGGTTTGCGTGAAACAGGAGAAGTTCTGTTTTTGAACCGTTGAGTTTAAGATAACTGGATGTCATCCAGTTATCTATTAGAGAGAGGGATTTCTCTAGTCCAAGAGAATGATCCTTTTTGTTGCAGATGCGGAAATACAGTTGAGTGTCGTATGCATAGGAGTGGTAAAGTAGCTTCTGGTAACTGATGATTTCAAAGAGAGGGCGGAGATAGATATTGAACAATTCGGGTGACAAGGGAGATCCCTGAGGGACTCTGCATGATACCGTACGTTTTTCAGAAGTGAAAGATCCCAGTTTTACTGTTTGTGATCGGTTTTCCACGAAGGAGGAGAACCATGGTAAATCACCTTCCGCGACTCCGGCCACTTCAGCTAGCCTAGCTAGTAGTAGTTTGTGGTCTACAGTGTCAAAAGCCGTGCTTAGGTCCAGCAGGATCAGGAGACAAGATTCTCCTTCATCTGCGGCCTCTAAAGCGTCATCCCATATTTTGAGCAGCGCCGTTTCTGTTCTGTGACCCAGAGTATGTTGCAGTGGATTTAAGTAGGTATTTGGTTTGGGATTTGGGGAAGGGTTAGTGACGATTCCATTTTGCTGAATGCTTTTCACAGTGGCTGCGTTTGATGGCATGGCACAGTGGTGACAATTAATGGGCACAGTGGCGACAATTGATGGCACAGGGGCTGCGTTTGATCTCATGGCACAGTGGGTGAATTTGATGGCATGGCACAGTGGCGACAATTGATGGTACAGTGGTGACAATTGATGGCACAGTGGCGACAATTGATGGCACAGTGGCAACAATTGATGGCACAGTGGCGACAATTGATGGCATGGCACAGTGGTGACAATTGATGGCACAGTGGCTGCATTTGATGGCACAGTGGCTGCATTTGATGGACACAGTGGCTGCATTTGATGGGCACAGTGAGGCTGCAATTGTTTTTTATTGTTTTTTCGTTTGTTTGCGCCCCCCCAAAATTTTTAATTTCAATAGTTTTTTATTGTTTTATAAGGTATAAACATACATAGAAAACATGTCGTGGGTATACATATGTTAGTACATATGGCTGTCCAAAGGCCAACATAGGTAGACATCCGTATTATACAATACATTACAGAATAAGAGTACAGCTTTGGGAATGCAATTTTACGATTCAGCAAATAACACACAAACGTGCCTTGGGACCCATCTTCCAGAAGCCACCCCTTGGGTACTTGCTGTGACCTGTGGAATCAGGCCTATACTATCCCAGCTGCACATGCTCTCAAAATTGCTGCATAGTATATGCAACACTACTTTCCACGAGCATTTGTATGTTACTCATATAAAAAAATTTAAACTATAATGTTGAACATGGAGCAACATGCTCCGTGGTTACTGATATGAACAAAGGTAGCCAAAAATAACGAAAAAATAAAATAAGGAAGAGGAAAAGGAAAAGGAAGGAACCAGCACTTTGCCTTGGGCTAAATTTACAACTTATTTATCAGTTTTTAATACTGTAAACGTTCTTAATATAGGAGTTTGTTAGTGTCGTACCAATCCACCCAGGACTGCCATTGAATAAGAAATGTGGTAACTCTGCCCTCTGAGTAGGCTAGCATGCGTTCATACATGAAATGCAAAGATACGGTTTTAACCGCATCTTCTACCTTGGGGCTCACATTGGATCTCCAAAGTCTCAATATGACCAACTTGGCTGCTAGTAGGAGATGTATGATGCATTTCCTAAAGGGAGGAGGAAAGTTCTCTATGCCCAGGTGTAATATGGCTAAGGAAGGTGAGAGGTGTATGTTGAGTCCCGTAATCTGGCGCATAATTGCAAATATGCTACTCCAGAATCTAGCTAATTTCCCACATGCCCATAAAATATGAAAGAGTGATCCCACTTGTGAGCATTGTCTCCAGCAAAGTGGGGATTCTCCATGACCAAACCTAGCGAGTCTAGATGGGGTTAGGTACCACCTTTGAGTAACCTTGTGATAAAGCTCCCATAGGTTGGCACTCTTGGTGGCTGAGTGTGTGTGTTGTAGTGCTTTGAGCCATTGGTCGTCCGCATAGGGACTACCTAGATCTCTTTCCCATGCCATTAAGGCGTTGCTCTTAGCAAAGATGTCCTTGTTGTTTAGTAGGTTGTAAATTAGTGTTATACCCTTACACTTGCTTCTCTGAGAGCTGAAAAATGTTTTTGTTTTCCAGAATATCTTATAGGGTCTATATTGTTTACTTTTGAGGAATGACTGCACTCTAAGGAAACTGAATTGTTCGGAGCTAGGGAGATTGTATTGAGTTTGTAATTGCTGAAAAGATTTCAGTTTCCCCTCCTCTTGAATATCAGAAATCCACTGTACGCCTCCCAGTGACCATCTCTGCAGGTTTAAGTTGGGTATTATTAAAGCTAAGGAGGAGATAGGTATGTCCAATCCCACCGTAGGGGTTGAAAGTAGCTCCGCCGAGGCGAAGCTCCTCCATGCCTCCAAAGTAGCTACCATAGGGGGTGCTAAAGTCATTTGCGTGCTTTTGAGGAATGGGCTTGCCAGCAAAAGTGCTCCCAAGTCCTTTCCCGGCGCTTGGTTTTGCTCAAGGGGTCCCCATATTGGGGTTGCCTGGGTTGGGAACCAACTTTTAGCTTGTGTTAGAACAGCCGCTTGATGGTAGTCAACAAAGGAGGGAACTCCCATGCCTCCGGCCATCCTAATCTTGCGCAATTTATGAAATGCACTGCGTGCTCTTTTTCCCACCCATATATATTTTGATAAATTACTTTGTAATTCCCCGAAGAACTTTTTATTCACCGGTATTGGTACTGTCCTAAACACGTACAGCACCTGTGGCAGTATCTGCATCTTGAAGGCGGCTAATCTACCGGACCATGACAAAATGTGTTTGCTCAGCGCCCTTGTTCCTTCCCTGACCCTATCCACTAATGGTAAGTAATTGGCGGTGAATAGTTGCTCTGGGTAGGCAGTAAGATGGATCCCCAGGTAGTCAAGTGTGTGGTCATTCCATACATAAGGATAAGCACTTTGCATAAACATTTTCTCATCGGCACTGACACCCAGATTTAGGATAAAAGATTTGGTATCATTCACCTTGTAATATGATATTTTACCGTAGTCTCGAAGCAAACCAGAAACCTTTTCCAGGGAAGTCACCGGATTAGTAAGCATCAGTATAACGTCATCAGCGAAAAGGCTGATGACGTGTTTTTTGCCTGCTATTGTAAACCCGTGCACTCCAGGTGCTTGTCTAATGGAAGCCGCAAGCGGTTCCATTAGTAGATTGAAGATAAGGGGTGATAATGGGCACCCCTGCCTTGTGCCATTCGTGATTCTAAAGGGCTTAGATAGCATTCCGGACGTATAAACTTTGGCCGATGGTACCGTATATAGGGCCATGATCGCTGACAAGAAGTGCTTTTCAAATCCGTATTTTTTCAAAGCGCATTTCAGGTACATCCAATGCACCCTGTCGAACGCCTTCTCTGCATCCAAAGCTAGGAGCAGAGAAGGCGTTCGCGTCGCTCGTGCTATGTGGGTGATATTGATTAAACGCCTTGTAGCGTCCGATGCTTGTCTGCCTTTCGTAAACCCAGATTGATCCGGGTCTATTAAAGTGGGTATAACGTCTACCAATCTCAGTGCTATCATTTTGGCGTAAATCTTGAGGTCAGTATTCAGTAAGGAGATTGGGCGGAAATTTTGAGGAATATCCGGTGACTTCCCAGGTTTGGGCAGTGTTACAATCAGAGCCTCAAGCATTTCGGGTGGAAAAAACGTAGAGGTCGCAGCTGAATCAAACACCTTCAAAAGATATGGCCCTAAGATTGATTGAAAGGTCTTATAATAGTCTCCTATGAGTCCATCAGGGCCCGGGGACTTGTTGGAAGGGAGAGTTTTTATAGCCTGAACCAGTTCGTTCAGTGTGAAGGGGGAGTTTAGGTCATTTGATTGTTCTGGGGTCAGAGTGGGTAAATGGATTTTGGAAAGAAAGTTCTGTATATCGGTTAATGACGGTTGATAGGTTGCTGAGTCCTGGTCTAAATTGTATAGGGAGCTATAATAGTCGCTGAATGCGTCTGCTATGTTTTGAGGGTCATACACCGGTTTCTTGGTCCTGGGATGTGTTAAGCGAGCAATCTTGGTTTTGAAGCGCTGACCACGTAGATAACGGGCCAGCGCTTTGCCTGCTTTGTTGTTAGTCGAGTAGAAGGACATTTTTGCCCACCTGTCTTTGGTTTCATAGTCATGTAGTAGAAGGAGCTTGAGGTCATGTCTTAGGGCTGCAAGTCTGGCACTAGTGGATGCGTTGGGATTCGATTTATTTAGAGTGTCAAGGGCATCTATGTCTTTGAGGAGAGTGGTAAGTTTTAGTTGCTTCTGTTTCTTGGCCCTAGATCCCAGCTGGATAAACACCCCTCTGATGAAGGCTTTGTGAGCGTTCCAGAGTGTAAATGGGTTATCCGTGGATTGAGAGTTGAGCTGGAAATACTCTTCTAGCTGTTCTCTGATCGTTTCTTTAGTGGCTGTGTCCTGAATGATGGAAGAGCTAGCTCTCCACACAAAGGCAGCAGTATCAGGATATTTGTCACCTAGAGTCAGGAGGACAGAGGCATGATCTGACCACGTGATCGTGTTAATCTTGGTATGTACAACTCTGGTGAGCAGCCATTTGTCCAATAGAAACAGATCAATCCTCGAGTATGAGCAATGCCTGTGTGAGAAAAAGGAGTAATCTCTCTCGGTAGCATGCGTGCAACGCCAAGCATCGTACAGATCATGAGACCGCAGGAAATTAGTCAAGGTCGGGCCTCTCCCCTGGAGCTCCGCAGTGGAGTCCAGCCTTGGATCCGGAACTACATTTAGATCGCCACATAATATCAGGGAACCTTGAAGGGATTTCCTGATCTTACGCATGAGGTCATTTAAAAAATTAATCTGTCTCTTGTTTGGGACATATACATTCACTAGCGTGTATCTAATACCATTGATATCACATATCAGTACTATATAGCGACCAGAGGGATCAGAGTGTTCCTTAATTAAGGAGAAGGAAACCGTGTCCCTGACAGCTATCATTACTCCCCTTTTTTTTGCCTCCATATTGGAGAAGAAGTAATGTTGAAAGGATCGGTATGTACATTTAGGTGGTGCAAGACTATGGAAGTGGGTCTCCTGAACACAGAGAACGTCACACCGCGAGGAGTCAGCTTCCCGCCAGAGCGACGCCCTCTTAACAGGGTGATTTAAACCATTTGCATTTATCGATAAAATTTTAACCGGCATTATAAGCAAAGTAATAAAATGTTATCAACCGGGGTCTTGTGTACTCACGACCCCTTGTCATCATAGATAATTCAAGAAGATAGACTGTTCGACAGATAGCGTTGCTCCAGATCAGGTAGAAGTGACACAAGTCTCTTGGTTAAGAGGGTGGTTAAAGATGGTACAGACTGTAGAATCTGAAAGGTGCGGTTCCTGAAAACAAGATTGGTTATGAAAGGAATACAAACGTAAATAAAACCAAAAAATAAAATAAAATATGAACTGTAAAAGGAGGGCCGAAACGACCCGAGTGCAGAAAATACTGCTCAAATACAGGGGGGCTTAACCGTGGTAGAGCTCCAAGGCGGGACCCCATAGGGCCAAGAGAATATATGCACAGGGCAATGATATTGGGCCGAGAGTTCATTCATTTCAGTGGTTCTTAGAGACTTGTTGCCAATCAGGGGACACCCTGCCGGGTGTGTTAGAACTGGTGGAAGTAGAGTTGTCATCGTGGAGAATCTTCCATTTCTGAAGTAGTTTGAAGCCTTTGGCTGGGGAGGTAATCACATGCGTAGTTCCATCTTTGGTCACCATCAGCTTCGTTGGAAATCCCCACTTATATACAATGTTGTGATTCCTCAGGGCTTTGGTGATAGTATTCAAATTCCTCCGAAGCTGCAGAGTGAACTGCGATAAGTCGGCATAAAACTGTAGGGGAGCATAGTCAGTTCCTCCATGTTCCCCCTTGCGGGTAATAGACATCAGCTTTTCTTTAGACTGGTAAAAGTGCATTCTAAAAAGAACATCCCTGGGAACATTCTCTGGAATGAAGGAGGGTTTAGGCAACCGATGGATTCTGTCGATAGACAGCTCTATAGCAGGGATGTCAGGCATTAGGGCCGTCAGCATGGTCATGGCGTATGTGCGCAGACTAGAGGGGGCCACAGTTTCTGGGATGCCACGTATTTTCACGTTATTTCTACGTGACCTATCCTCTAAATCTGCTAATTTGGCTTTTATCCACAGTTGTTCTTCCTCCGCTGTATCATGAGCATCCACTAAGTCATTTATGGTGGTTGCATATTCCCCCATCTTGGTTTCAATGTGACTAACTCTTTTACCCACTGCTGATAGTTCAGTGCTAAACTTCCTCATGCAAGACATCATGTCCCCATGAATAGTGCTCCTTAGAGAGATGAGCATGTCTTTAAGGGTAGTGTCCAGGACTGGCTGATGTTGTGTGGGGAATGAGATTATGGAGTCAGGGAGCTCCCTTGTGTCTTCCTGTGAGTCTGCGTTGGATCTTACCTCACACTGCTGGGTGTCAGAGTCGTCCGCTCTGAAACGGGACTTTGCAGGGCTTCTACTGAGCGGGGAAGAAACTTGTGGTGTCCCTCCAGCCTCAGGGGAGTCTCGGTGGTCTGGCATAGCGATGGCCTGAAAGCGACCATTGCGGGATCCAGGCATGGAGGAAGCGCCGGCGCCATCTTGCCCACGAGGCAGCGGCGATGAGGAGAAAAAGTCTGTCAGCTTTTTCGGCCGGTGCTCTGCTTGTCTCTTCCTCGTCATTGCGTCCCGTTGGTGGGCGAGTGTTCCGCTGCAGTTAGGGTATGTGTGGGGCTAGAAATAGAGCCTCAGTGCGCTGTGAGCCGCTATACAAGTCCGCCGTAAGCCGGAGCTCAGGAGTCACACCGCCATCTCGGTGGAGTCCAAGCCACGCCCCCCTCGCCCCCCCAAAATTTTTGAGCACCAGCTGCCACTGAAGTCAACTAAAAATAAATAACAACCTAACAAGGATCTTTGTAGCTCATTTTCTGGTAATTTTTGTATGCATGGAAAAAACACATGAAAGACTCCCAGCTGGGCCACATCAGTTTGAGGACAATTTCAAAATAAGCCTCAGATACAGTTCAAACCATGAAATTGATCATTGCACACTGATGGTACCGAAGAAGGGATGCCATAACTTTTTACAAGATCCTAAACAAGTTTCTGAATATGTTTTTTACAATACATATACTGTACAGTCTTACACAGGCTATACCAATGACACAGGATTCAAAGAGCATTGTGGGTTTTCTAAAGAACAAAGACAACACAACTGGTTTCCCTTGAGACACCTGTCTCTGATTGAAACCTTTTGCAAAGCTGTACTGAGAGAGAGGGAGGAAAAAAAAAAACAAGTCACTGATTCTTTTATATGTGTAAACTTCAGCTTGAACTATTGACTCCTGTAAACAACAGGCTTTTTCAGCCAAGCAGACACAGATAAACTAAAAAGCTTATAAACTATGAACATTCCTTTTAAAGCTGAATTCCAGACAGACATAAAATACATACATTTATAGAGTTCTGCACTTACTAAGACCAATATCTACCGTGTTTCCCCAAAAGTAAGACATCCCCCAAAAATAAGACCTACTTACAGTTTTGCCTCTCGCTGAAATATAAGGCATTCCCCCCCCGAAAATAAGACCTCCCTGATAATAGTACCTCCCTGAACATAAGGCATCCCGATAATAAGGCCCCCCCGAAGCTACCGTAAATCTGTACCCTGGATCGTAGCGGCGGGCGCCGCTGCGCAGCTCACTATTGGCAGCAGCGCAGACGGAGCACACAGGAAGTGTGTAGTCTCTTTTCATCAGAGAGCCCGCGCCGCCGCCAGGACAACCTGTCGCCTGCTGCTCGCTCTGCCCTGACGAAGTCTGGCCGACTCACAATTAGATAGTGAGTAGCGTGGAGCAGGAGTCGTGCACATTGTGTGGACATACAGGGGTGACTGAGGTAGTGGGGAAATGTCTCTAATAAAGGGGTGGGGGAGGTCTGGTGAAGGTGTCCACTGGCACAGGGGTGGGGAAGGGGATCACTTTAAATGACATTTGTTCAACAATAAATGTGTACCGTATTCTTCTTCATAGAAAAATAAGACATCCCCTGAAAATAAGACCTAACGCATGTTTGGGAGCAAACATGTATATAAGACACTGTCTTATTTTCAGGGAAACAGGGTACTTCAAGTACCTGCATTTGAACTAGTATCAGTCTTTTTTCAATACTCTACACAACTGCATTCAGACTGTGGGAAGGAAAAGCAACACAATTAGTTGTGCTGCTGTGCAATAAGTATGCTGGTAGCAGAAGACAGCAGAGTGATAGAGCCATATGCTTACCAGAGTGCTATTTATTTCACCTTTCACTGTCCAGTCATAAGCTGAGGTAAAGACAAGGGCCCGGATTCACTGCGCTGCGTCGGCGTAGCGTAAAGAAGATACGCTACGGCGGCATAAATATGCACCGATGTATGTGAATCCGGGCCAAGATCTGTACCTGTTTCTGTATGCCCTTCTGGATAGAGTTAAACTGTGTGCCAGAGCTGGGTAAATCTCAGGACTAGGCAGATATCAAAATCCTTTGCTATATAAAATATCTTCTATATGTTTTCATCTGTGTATTTAATTATTAGCATAGAGTTCAGCTTTAAAGTTTCAAACAGTCTCAACATATGTACACCTGTTTCTAAAAGACATCAAAGGCTGCCAAAATATTTTTTTTGATATAGCTCTAGGATGGACCAATTGTATGTTATAAAACATATCCAAAGCTTTTGTTACCAGTAAAGACAATAGTGTAGCTTGCCCAGGCACACTAATCATGGGCCAGACAAAGTATCAGATGATTCTCTGGTGGGCCCCTGATATCTAAACACTGCAGACTGGGTCCAAGGTCCCTAAAGCTGCAGATGCACACGTATATGTATATATGAAGAAAAGTGCAGACCCTTCCATTGCGATGTAGCTTTACCACCTGGGACACAGGCTGCTCTACTTAGATAGCAGACACACTTGTACAACACACACACACACACACACATATATACGGTATATATATATATATATATATATATATATATATATATATATATATACATATATTAGTACCACACCAACACACCGCTCTATTTTACTGTCAATTATTTGTATTTGTTTATTAGCTATACAAAGCTTTGCAAAGTATAACAAACATAGAACTGAATAGCTTAGTGATACAATTTTATGCTCATAGTATCAATACAATATACTGTGTTTCCAATGTTATACTACATACATACAGTACATATACAGTGTATAGAGAATACACACATAAATTAAAATTAGAGTTTGGTGATGTTGACAAAAAATGCATAATCATAACCTGAACTAAAAATACCTCAGTCTGATGATAGAGAGAGAGGGAGAGGGAGAAGGAGATTTTATGCCAAGGAGATTTAAGTAAAGCAATACAAAGTTTGTTGCTTTCACCCATAAGATAGGAGGATTTTTTTTAAAGGTAGATACTGCAGGCAAAGTCCCAGTCCTGTACAGACAAGGCCAAATAAACTCACCAGATCCAGTAAATGTTGACATTGGTCAAGTTCATATAAAAAAGCAGTGTATTCTACTTATTCTGAAGCATTTCTAAGAACAAAAAAATGTAGATTCTAAGTTAATTTAATGAACAATAGAAATATCACTGAAAATGTCATTTAGCATATGTTTGCTTTGCCATAGACAAGATTGATGTCCATTACGTTGAACTATATTTAAAAAAAAAAAAGGAAAACTTTTTTGCTCCTTTTAAGAAGTTTACATAAGTTTTTGTCAGTGCACATTCATGGAGAACTGACCTAAATGGAAAGTGAAGAGAGCAGGCAGCTGTCCGACCATCAATGCTCTATTAACAGTTAGGATGGAGACTCTATAATCCCCTTGGATTTTATATCTACCAAAACAGCTTGGGCCCATCAGCAAATTGCAGTGGCATATGGTCCAGGTTTATGAGTAATCTGGCACACGCTTAAGGCAAGAACGTCATCGTTCAAAAAATGAAAGGGAAAATTATAAATATATTCATATCTCTCTCTATATATATGTATCTGAAATATGTTCACAAGGTTTTTAACTAAGTATTTTTCCTAATTAATAAAATCCTTATGCATATTATGTTTGCTTTTTTTTTTCCAGTATACATTTCTATGACTCATAACATAATCAAATGGAAATCAGCAAGCCTCATACACTCTAAATATTTTAATAAATACAGGATTCATTATGAGATTTTACAGAATTAATTCCTTTTGTCATTTCTAACATGGCAACACCCTCCCCCACGGTCTGTTCTCATTTAATTGTTGTTTCATTTGTTTAATTATGTAATGATCATGCGATAATTTTTTATCTTCCTAAAACCTGTATTGTCCTTCTTCTTTAACTAAGTGCTTTGATCTTGAAGCATTAGACCAAAGTCATTTACAAACCCTAGGTGACAAATGATTTTATTTTGGGGCTTTTATTAATACCAGAAAATGTGTACGTAGGATAACAAATAATGTTGTATTTAATTTACTTTTTTTATTTTGACATAAGTATATAGTGTTACTGTACACTGTATTCATAATCTACTGTAGGTATAGGATACATGTGTGTCTCTGTTAGTATACCTGTTATTCTGTTGTGACATAATATTATGATTAAAGTGATTCTAAAGACTGAATATTTTTTACCTTTAATTACAGCCAGTGACTAGGGAGTGGGGGGCAGGGCTAAGGAACGAGCACCCACGAGTGCCCCCATAGAAAGCATTTTACTATGGGGGCACTTACTATGGGGGCACTCAGCAGGAGGAAGGAGCCAGGAGAGGCAGCAGGGGACCTGAGAAGAGGAGGATTGGGACTGCTCTGTGCAAAACCATTGCACAGAGCAGGTAAGTATAACCTGTTATTTAAAAAAAAAGACCTTTAGTATCCCTTTAATATTATTTGTCCACAAAAAAGTAGAAACAATGTGAGGATCCTAATTTATTTCATAATTGCATCAAATACACATATACATTAATGTATATTTTATAATCTAAAACAAATAATTGTGTAATCAATATATATGCTGTATACACTGAATCCAATCAAAATTGGGTGAGGAGTTGCTTACACCTAATGACACTGCTATTTGTGCATAAACAAAATAAATATAACATACAATTGTGTAGAGCTAAATACAGTATTTCACAAAAGTGAGTACACCCCTCACATTTTTGTAATTATTTTATTATATCTTTTAATGTGACAACACTGAAGAAATTACACTTTGCTACAATGTAAAGTAGTGAGTGTACAGCTTGTATAACAGCATACATTTGCTGCCCCCTAAAAATAACTCAACACACAGCCATTATTGTCTAAACCGCTGGCAACAAAAGTGAGTACACCACTAAGTGAAAATGTCCAAATTGGGTCCAAAGTGTCAATATTTTGTGTGACCACCAATTGGGCCCAATTTGGACATTTTAACTTAGGGGTGTACTCACTTTTGCTGACATTGATGGCTGTGTGCTGAGTTATTTTGAGGGGACAGCACATTTACTGCTGTACACTCACTACTTTACATTGTAGCAAAGTGGCATTTCTTCTGTGTTGTCACATGAAAAGATATAATAAAATATTTTCAAAAATGTGAGGGGTGTACTTACTTTTTTAAGATACTGTATAAAGTAACTTTTCATTAGTGCTACAAAAATTACAATATATATATCATGCAAACAAACAAAAAAGTCCCAAGTGCAACAGTATTTGTACTTCTTCCTGTGCCACTTAAAGGGTCACTAAAAGAAAAAAATGTTTTTGCTGAAATGACTGTTTACAGGGTATAGAGACATAAAAGTTAACTGATTGCTTTTAAAAATGATTAAAAATTTAATTTAATCTATCATATAATGTGCCTCTAGTTTCACTTTCGGTTAAATGAAGTTTCGGGTGAGAGGTGAGTCGGGAAGACTCACAGAACAAAAACAAACAAATCCAGGGCAGTGTTTTGTTTTTAAAATGAATCTGATTGGTTCTGAGGAGTTTTAGACACACAGTAATGACAGCATAGACCACTGTGAAAATCTCCCACTATGATGGTTATAAGGAAACAGGCAACCAGGAAGTGTGGAGATCACAGCAGAATTACAGCTACTTCAAAGCAAAAACGAACAATGAGGACATGAAACCAGGACTGCAGTAAGGTAAAGGAAGCTATTTAGCTAAAAAAAAAAAATCCTTTAGTGACCCTTTAATATGCTCATGTATTTCTGCAAAGGGTATCCACTTAATTTGCTACTCTTGCATAATATATTCACTCTTCCATCTCCAGTGCTCCACCAACATCTCTAGTGCTCTCATCTGATAAACTGTATATGACCCACATACAATGCAAGCCAAAATCGTAGGACGTCCATGAACATTCTTAGCTTGAAGTGGTTTTACTTGGAAGATGCCTGAGCTTGTAGGCATCATCCTGGTATCAAAATTTGCAGACAGCAATACCCTCTAAGGCAGAAGTGATTTGAGTGGCTAAACAGCCACTCGATCACTTCTGCTGGTTGGGGATGGCCCCTACCTGTTCCAACATGTGTACGCGGCATTAGACACTCCTGAACCTTGTGGACAGCCTACCATGAGGGGTGAAGCTGTTATAGCTGCAAAGGTTGGGCCAACTCAACATTGAACCCTATAGACTAAGACTGGGATGCCATTAAACTTCATGTGAGTGTAAAGGCAGATGCCCCAATACTTTTGGTAATATAGTATATACACTGTGTATATATATATATATACTCATTCACATAGATCTAGGGCCCCCTTTTTTAAAGGGGGCTTCCAGATTCTGTAAAGCCCCCCACCTGCAGACCCAGACAACCAACGGCCAGGGTTGTCGGGAAGAGGCCCTTGTCTCATCAACTTAGAGACAAGGTGCTTTAGGGTGGAAGGCGCAGGGCCCCCCTGCCCCAAAGCACCCACACCCCCATGTTGAGGGTATGTGGCCAGGCATGGCTTAGGAGGAGGTGCACGCTTGTCCCCATTCCCTTTCCTTTCCTGACCTGCCGAGCTGAGTGCTCAGATAAGGACCTGGTGAAGATTTTGGGGGAACCCCATGCCTGCTATGCTCATGGAGGGGGAAACACATGCCTTCTTTTTTTTTTGGCGTGGAGTTCCCCTTCAAGATCCTCAGAGCACAAGTCGTATGCCAAAGTCGGATCAGTTAAGACGATGATCAAACTTTGATCTGACTTCAATGATATTCAATAGGCTGAAGTAGGATCAAAGTCGGACCAAAGTAGTGCATGAACTTTTTTCAAAATCAGACTAACTTGTGTCAGACCAGTTGAGATGACTCTCATAGGGAAACATTGATTTGCATGCGACATGAGCTCCTAGTGTCGGAGCGTTTGTTGTACAAGTGTGAACCCAGTCTTAGCCCTGGTTCACACTGACTGCAGGAATAAAATTGTGCGAGTTCAGCTGAACTCACACAATTTCATTCCTGCATGTCAGTCCCGATTTCGGTGGCGATTTCAGAGACATCTGTGGGAGTTTCTGCACAGATGTCAGTGGAAATTGCAACCTGAAATCACCAAAAGTAGTACAGAAACTACTTTTGGGAATTGGAAGGTTTGGACGTTGCCATTGCCGGCCATTTGGCATGCAATTTACATCAAATCGCATGCTAAATTGCATCAATGTGAACCGGGCTAAAAGGAAGAAAGAGATTCTGTGAACAGGTGTCTTTTATACAAATAACGAGTTGTCGTTAGGAGCACCATCTTAAATTGACAGGACCTAATCTGTGTACCACATTAACATATACTGTAGCCAGTCTGTGGGAGCCAAAATTATTGATGGTTGGTAGGGCATAAAAATACTTGTTTTACTCACTGAACTGCAACTTGGTCAATAACATTTGTACCATGTGTTTTTTCTGGGTTTTTGATTGATATCCTGGGCCATATTCTTGTAGTTTCTGCGGCGGCATCGCGTAAGCTATTTACACTACGCCGCCGCAACTTACTGGAGCAAGTGCCGTATTCCTCAAGCACTTGCTCCGTAGTTTGCGGCGGCGTAGTGTAAAAGGCCCGGCGTATCCCCCGCGTAATTCCAAGGGGGCGGCTTGTATTTAAATTAAGCGCACCCCCGTGCCGTTCGAACTGCGCATGCGCCGGGCTTAAAATAGCCCAGTGCGCATGCTCCAGTTCTCAACGGAAAACGTCAATGATGCCGACGTGTGCGTCATTGACGTAAAGTCGTATTCAAGAAGGACTTAGGAAAACGACATACCCGACGGGAAAAGACGACGCGGACCCGACGCCATACTTAACATGGCATACGTGGGACTGGCGTAAGGTTACCCCTCATATAGCAGGGGTAACCTTACGCTTACGCAAACGACGTAAGCGTAAGGTAACGCAACGCGATTTCGTTCGGGAATCGGCGTATCAGGCTCATTTGCATAAACAAATGAGACCTGAACGTAAACGCCACCTAGCGGCCGGCGGCAAATTACATTTAAGATCCGACAGTGTAAGTGACTTACACATGTCGGATCTTCAGCGTATCTATGCGAAAATGATTCTAGGAATCACTCGCATAGATACGCGGGTCAAAAAAGAGAGATACAACGAAGTTTCCTGAGATACTCCGTCGTAACTCTTCTGAGAATATGACCCACTGTCTCTATTATTTAGAATACACCTATGATAAAAATGATAGACCCTCCATTTCTTTGTGGGCAAACTTACAAAATCTGCAGGGGATCAAATAATTATTTTATAAATATATATATATACATGTTTCACCCCACAGTGTTCAGTTTTATACGCACTTGTTGTGTTATACTGAAACTCATTAATAAAACAGTTCAAGTCAAACTACCTATTTGATCCATATGGGGTTAACATTTTTAGCTCATATAATCACTAGAGTTGGGCAGAACACCCCCCCTTCCCCGGTTCAGTTTGCAACAAAATTTATGAACATGGAAAAATTTCGAACTATGACCAAGTTGGGCTATGACTAAAAAGTTGAGCTATGGCTAAGCACTGTTTGTTATTGTGAAACAATTCAGATCTTCTGTTCGTTCTGCTGTGGCATGTATTTTTGATTTTAGTTTTTGTTTAATAGGCAAAAACGTTTTTGCAGTGCGGCTGTCCAGAACTTCCTCCTGTTTTATTGCTACATGTATTGCCAGCACCTGGGCTTCTAAACTGGAGGAAAGGTTTTCACCTTTGTTTGACCCACCTAGAGCGTCGTGATATCTCCTTCCCTATGAAAAAAGTTAGGACTGGAACCGTTAACCCTATTAAAGTCTATGGGACCCGAACTTGAAAAATCAAAAGTCCCCATTTTGAATGCGTATATGCAAGTTATTGGACATAAAATGCGTATGGGGTCCTGGGTACTGCTCTGGGGGACATGCAGGGCTTTTTTTTCAGCAGGAACATGGGGGAATGCAGTTCCGGAACCTCCGGCACTAAATGTATGTAGAGGCATTAGGTGTGCTGCAGTGGTGTCACTAGGGGGGCAGAGGGGGCCATGCCCCCCCAACATTATACTGTTCCCCCAATTAAAAAAACGGACAACGGGAAGGCAGGGGACAGGTATGGACTGAGCCGCCATATTGCTGGCTCTGGCTCCTCCTCCACCTCCTAGTCTACTCTCGGCCACTGGTTGCTAGAGCTGCCTCGCATCTAGCAACCAGTGACGTCAGAGCCAGCATTGATAGTTTTCTCCCCCTCCTTTCTCGCACGGTATGATGAGAAAGGAGACACAGCTGATTTGCTCATTCTCCCCTCCCCTGTGTGTGCTTCGAGGAAAGTCAAGTGTTAAGCTAACAAAATTATTTAGCACCACAAAAGTATACTTGGGACAGTACTGGGAGGTGGGTAGGGGGTAGGACCAAGGGACAGTGCTCAGAGGAGTGTAGGGCGCGTAGACAATGGGCGATTCAGAAGGGGGGAGTTCCTGCACCTATTCTCTGAGACAAAAAGCCCTGGGGACATGTATCAATGCAAAAGATGTAAAGGAGAAGTGATTTTAATGATGCTTACAGTTAAACAATAAAAATGGAAAATACCTTTAAATATAATTCCTGGGGTCCCCTTAGTCTACCTGCAAAGTGGCACATCTGTACCATGTATAGAACCTGCTGCAGCAAAATGACATATATAAAGAAAAAAAATACATTTAAATTGATTTCCCCTGTAAGCTTTATTTATTTTGAAAGCAACTGCTTGGGCATCATGGGCCAGATCCACAAAAACCTGACGTAACTTAAAAAATCCAATTTAAGTTACACTGGCTTAAAGTTTCTACCTAAGTGCCTGATCCACAAAGCACTTATCTAGAAATTTCAGGCTGTGTAACTAAAATTCCGCCGGCGCAAGGCGTTCCTATTCAAATGGGGCGAGTCCCATTTAAATGAGGCGCGCTCCCGCGCCGGCCGTACTGCGCATGCGCGTCGGCCGTACTGCGCATGCGCGAAGTTACGTTACGCCGAGTTTTGAGGATCGCGACGGCTTAAAGTTGCGTCGGGGAAAAAAAAAATGACAGCGGCATGCATTCCTGAGGGAGAACTCCATGCCAATTTTCAAAGAAAAAACCGGCATGGGTTCCCCCCCCAGGAGCATACCAGGTCCTTAGGTCTGGCATGGGTTGTAAGGAGACCCCCCCACGCCGAAAAATTGACGTAGGGGGTCCCCCTACAATCCATACCAGACCCGTATCCAAAGCACGGTACCCGGCCGGCCAGGAAGGGAGTGGGGACGAGCGAGTGCCCCCCCCCTCCTGAGCCGTGCCAGGCCGCGTGCCCTCAACATGGGGGGGTTGGGTGCTCTGGGGCAGGGGGGCGCACTGCGGGCCCCCCCACCCCAGAGCACCCTGTCCCCATGTTGATGAGGACAGGACCTCTTCCCGACAACCCTTGCCATTGGTTGTCGGGGTCTGCGGGCGGAGGCTTATCGGAATCTGGGAGTCCCCTTTAATAAGGGGGCCCCCAGATACCAGCCCCCCACCCTAAGTGAATGGATATGGGGTACATCGTACCCCTATCCATTCACCTGGAGGCAAAAAGTAAAAGTTAATAAACACACAACACAAGGCTTTTTAAAATATTTTATTATTCTGCTCCGGACGCCCCCCCTGTCTTCGTTATTAGCTCAATTACCAGGGGGGGCTTCTTCTTCCACTCTCCGGGGGTCTTCCGCTCTCCGGGGGGGCTTCTCCGGACTCCGGGGGGGCTTCTCCGGACTCCGGGGGGGCTTCTCCGGACTCCGGGGGGCTTCTTCCATCTTCTCCCCTCTTCCGCTCTTGACTCGGCGAACCCCGGTTCTTCTGCAGCTCTCCGGTGCCTTCTTCTTCAGCGCTGGCTGCCTGCTATGTTTGTGTGTTAGCTCGATTTCAAACAGGCAGCCGGCGCGGTCTTCTGTGGCGTCAGGGTCTTCTGGTCTTCTGTTCTTCCGATGTTGTCTCGTCGCCTGTTGTCGCTGTAATGATGGAAGCGCGCCTTGCATCACATTTATATAGGCATCACCGTCCCATCATGCTCCGGTAGGTACCCACGTGGTGGGTGCACGTGGGTAGGCACCCACCACGTGGGTACCTACCGGAGCATGATGGGACGGTGATGCCTATATAAATGTGATGCAAGGCGCGCTTCCATCATTACAGCGACAACAGGCGACGAGACAACATCGGAAGAACAGAAGACCAGAAGACCCTGACGCCACAGAAGACCGCGCCGGCTGCCTGTTTGAAATCGAGCTAACACACAAACATAGCAGGCAGCCAGCGCTGAAGAAGAAGGCACCGGAGAGCTGCAGAAGAACCGGGGTTCGCCGAGTCAAGAGCGGAAGAGGGGAGAAGATGGAAGAAGCCCCCCCGGAGTCCGGAGAAGCCCCCCCGGAGTCCGGAGAAGCCCCCCCGGAGAGCGGAAGACCCCCGGAGAGTGGAAGAAGAAGCCCCCCCTGGTAATTGAGCTAATAACGAAGACAGGGGGGGCGTCCGGAGCAGAATAATAAAATATTTTAAAAAGCCTTGTGTTGTGTGTTTATTAACTTTTACTTTTTGCCTCCAGGTGAATGGATAGGGGTACGATGTACCCCATATCCATTCACTTAGGGTGGGGGGCCGGTATCTGGGGGCCCCCTTATTAAAGGGGACTCCCAGATTCCGATAAGCCTCCGCCCGCAGACCCCGACAACCAATGGCAAGGGTTGTCGGGAAGAGGTCCTGTCCTCATCAACATGGGGACAGGGTGCTCTGGGGTGGGGGGGCCCGCAGTGCGCCCCCCTGCCCCAGAGCACCCAACCCCCCCATGTTGAGGGCACGCGGCCTGGCACGGCTCAGGAGGGGGGGGGGCGCTCGCTCGTCCCCACTCCCTTCCTGGCCGGCCGGGTACCGTGCTTTGGATACGGGTCTGGTATGGATTGTAGGGGGACCCCCTACGTCAATTTTTCGGCGTAGGGGGGGTCCCCTTACAACCCATACCAGACCTAAGGGCCTGGTATGCTCCTGGGGGGGAACCCATGCCGGTTTTGTTTTTTACAAATTGACGTGGAGTTCTCCCTCGGGAAAGCATACCAAATGCCGTCGCTGCAATGGGCCTTTACAAGGTGTGACTAACTTTACACTTTGTAAAACGAGCCCTAATTTTACACTTGCAAAATAACACTTACGGCGCAAAAAAGAAGCTAGAAAGCTTTGTGGATCGCCTTAAGTGCTAATTTGCATACTAGCAACGGCATTTCGACTCGAAATGCCCCCAGCGGCGGATGCGGTACTGCATCCTAAAATTAGGCAGTGTAAATCAATTACACATGCAGGATCTTCTGTGTAACTTTGGAAAAAGCCTTTTGAGGATCGTTTCCAAAGTTACACACAGACTGAACAGCACTTAAGTCGGAGTATCTCTTTTGAGGATCTGGCCCCATGTTTGTATGATGAGGCTACATTTTAGTGTGCTTGAAACAAGATTAGAGATTTTTGGATGAATTCTGGTGTCTCTTTGGCAGACTTTGGATGGAAATAACAAAATTTAGCACCACAGTTAGCAAGCCTTATGTGATTAAGCCAAATTATAGTACACTTAGGCTTTGGGTGTTGGTGGTGCCTTCACACCATAACCCTATAAATGTTCTCTAGATGGAAGCAAGAACTGGCCTTGCTGTAAAAAATGTATATTATATACACCTGTCAGGTGCAGAAAAATTGGTCATTGGGTGTTAATTGTGCCCATGAAACCTATACCAAAAATTACTTCAAGATAAAATCAACATCCACAAAGCTACTGTGGGCAGGCTAGATAGTATTGCAGTAATTCCAGATCCCAAACACATTTAATCAGTGACATCGGCATCAGGGGTTTGATAGCTGCTGCTAATCCAGGACCTGTTCATTTTGATGAATGTCAGCTGGTCAACGGAGTCTGTGGACAGACACAATCTTTTATCTGTCACAAAATCTCTGGCAACACTGAATACCCATTCGGAAAGCACACTGGATGAAGGGCAGCCCAGCATACTGGGCAAGTTCTGGCCAGGGTTCTATTTTCATGACCCAGTAACCCAGTGAACTGTCTACTGGAAAGCTCTCCATGTTTGTTTTTTCCCCTAGATAATCTTCAATCATATGATGCAGATTCTGGTCTGTCGTGGTGCAAGTCGTATAAGTGTGAAAGGGGACTTAAGCTGATTAATGGTCCAGGGCTGAAGTGGTTAAGGAAAAATGTTTGGAAATATGATGTTTTTTAAAACCAACACTAATATTATATACTATGCATGCTCTTTTATGTGCTCTTGAAGGTTTCTTTTTGTCTGACAGACATATTGCAGACCACACAAGCATTGGAGCCCATAGACTACCTCTTCAGTAGAGCATGCTATAAAATCACGTATCTTGTATTTTTTGCAGGTAATATGTGACTTAAAGAAGTTGTAAAGGCAGAAGTTTTTTTATCTTACTGCATTCTATGCATTAAGATAAAAAACATTCTGTATGTAGCAGCCTCCCCAGCACCCCCTAATTACTTACCTGAGCCCCATCTCTTTACAGCTATGTCCACAAGTGTTTTAGCCGTCCGGGACTCTCCTCCTGATTGGCTGAGACACAGCAGCGGGACCATTGGCTCCCATGGCTGTCAATTAAAGTTGGTTAGCCAATCAGGGGAGAGAGGGGGCAGGGCCAGGTTGGGGATCTGTGTCAGAATGGACACACATAGCTATGACTCGGCTCAGGTGCCCCAATAGCAAGCTGCTTGCTGTGGGGGGCACTCGACAGGAGGGAGGGGCCAGGAGCACCGAAGAGAGACTCGAGAAGAGGAGGATCCGGGCTGCTCTGCGCAAAATCAACTGCACAGAGGAGGTAAGTATAACATGTTTATTTTTTAACTATTTTTAAATGAGACTTTGAATTTACTTTAACCACTTGCTGATGGCCTCATGATTAGGGATGAGCTTCGTGTTCGAGTCAAACCCATGTTCGACTCGAACATCGTATGTTCGATCGTTCATCGAATAACAAACGTTATGGGCCGTTCGCGCCAAATTCGAGTGGCGTGTCACGGCCCATAATTCACTGCGGCATCGCAGTGCATTGCTGGCTGATGATTGGCCAATCACAGCTTGCAAAATACGAAGAGCCATAATTGGCCAAAGCCAGGGTGGCTTTAGCCAATTATGGCTCAGGGGGTTTAGTACACACCCCACACTATAGTAGTGTGTTGCGGAGGTTAAGAGAGAGAAGACAGAGAGAGAGAGTGTCATTTTTTGTAGGTAGATAAAGCAGGCAGGCTAGTCAGTTAAAGTTACAGTGTGTAGAGGATATATATGCATCCCAGGTGTTGTATATATATTTATACACTGTATAGTATAGCTAGATCCTCTCTTCCTAATTTACTGGCAGGCAGGTGATTGTGCTAGCTGCGATATTCTCACGTGGTGTACTGCCTGTGTCCTCTGCAGTGTGCACCTAAAGCTACGTGGTGTGTACTGCCCGTGTCCTCTGCAGTTTGCACCTAAAGCTACGTGGTGTGTGTACTGCCTGTGTCCTCTGCAGTGTGCACCTAAAGCTACGTGGTCTGTACTGCCTGTGTCCTCTGCAGTTTGCACCTAAAGCTATGTGGTGAGTACTGCCAGTGTCCTCTGCAGTTTGCACCTAAAGCTACGTGGTGTGTACTGCCCCGTGTCCTCTGCAGTTTGCACCTAAAGCTACATGGTGTGTACTGCCTGTGTCCTCTGCAGTTTGCACCTAAAGCTATGTGGAGTGTACTGCCTGTGTCCACTGCAGTGTGCACCTAAAGCTACGTGGTGTGTATTGCCTGTGTCTGCTGCAGTGTGCACCTAAAGCTACGTGGTGTGTACTGCCCGTGACCTCTGCAGTTTGCACCTAAAGCTACGTGGTGTGTACTGCCTGTGTCCGCTGCAGTGTGCACCTAAAGCTACATGGTGTGTACTGCCTGTGTCCTCTGCAGTTTGCACCTAAAGCTACGTGGTGTGTACTGCCTGTGTCCTCTGCAGTGTGCACCTAAAGCTATGTGGTGTGTACTGCCTGTGTCCTCTGCAGTGTGCACCTAAAGCTACGTGGTGTGTACTGCCCGTGTCCTCTGCAGTTTGCACCTAAAGCTACGTGGTGTGCCTATGTCCTCTGCAGTTTGCACCTAAAGCTACGTGGTGTGTGCACTGCCTGTGTCCTCTGCAGTGTGCACCTAAAGCTACATGGTCCTCTGCAGTGTGCAGGCCATTAGTATGTCTGGAAGGACAACAAGGAGAGGCAGAGAGTCACGAGCTGATAAAAGAGGGCAAGCAGGCTCTGCGTCTAGAGGCAACAGTGCTGGTCGTGTACACGGTGCATCCTCATCAGCATGTGGCCGTGGGACATGCTCGTCCTTTTTTTCGGCAGCTGGCCATGTTGAGCTGCAACATGCCGGAGACTTGGTAGAGTGGATGACCAAGCCATCCTCATCCTCCTCATCCTCTCTCACCCAGGCTCAGGCTACTTTGTCTGGCAAAGCAGCTGCCAACACAGCCTCTTCCCTCTGCTCAATGGCATCAGTCACTCCTTCCCTAGCCCCACCATGTCCTCCTGAGGAGTCCCCTGAACTGTTTGACCACAGTGTTGGGTACATGCTGCATGAGGATGCGCCGCGTTTCGAAGGCTCCGATGATGGTACACAGCTAATGGAAGGCAGTAACGTGAGCTCAGAGATAGGGGGTGCCCAAGAAGGACAGCAATCTGGCAGTCATGTTCCCCCAGCTGCAGCATACTGCCAGGTTTTCTACAGTGATGAGGAGGGAGGGGATGATGAGTCCACTGACTCTACGTGGGTGCCTGATAGAAGAGAGGAGGAGGAGAAGCACATCTCCAACGAGGCAGGATGCCCTCCAGGGGCCAGCTTAACTAGTCACCGACCGCCCACCGTCATTCTACGTCGGCACTTTAAAGATGAATATCTCGGTAACGGCAGCAGCTGCTGCCACAACCGAGATATTCATCTCTTCAGTGGGCGGCCGTGTAAACGATAGCGGTGGTCTCCGCGGCGGATTCGCCGCAAGATCACCGTTATCGGTGGCGGGAGAGGGCCCCCCCTCCCGCCTCTCTCCCGCGCCCTCCGCCGCTTACCGTAGCCGTCGGTAGCGGCGGAGGAGATCAGGACCGTTCGGCAGCTGAGCGGGGTTACGAGTGAAGGAAAAATCTCCTTCACCCATCCCCATAGCTCTGCTGGGCGGAAGTGACGTCAAAACGTCAGTCCCGCCCAGCCTCTTAAAGCAACATTTTTTTTTTGTCATTTGAAAAAATGACAGTTTCAAATTTTTTTTTTTTTTTTTTTGCATTTAAGCCTAAATATGAGATCTGAGGTCTTTTTGATCCCAGATCTCATATTTAAGAGGACCTGTCATGCTTTTTTCTTTTTTTTTTTTCAAAAAGAATGTTTATTAACTCTTTAGCAGTTACAGTCATCGAGACAAACGGCCCAATGGCCAACTTAGAAATGTTGACATAAATATAAAGCGTGTATATGCGGGCGCAGCCGCAGCACTAAGTATAGCAAGCAAAGGTATAAGCATTGAAAAGCTGCAATACAATATCAGTAAGCATTAGCCATCCTACCATACATCATCATGCTGTCATGAAATCCTGCACTCGCGGGTTGCGGTCGGAGGCGAAGATAAGCCCCGTGCACCGTTTCCGCAGTATTTCTGATGCGTTGGATAGCATACCCAAGGGGAGATGGGAAGCATGTCCCCCAGAAGGCCCCCGGGCCCTATGGGGGCAGTGGGGTATGACTAACAACCGGGGTCTACCTGCCTGCGTAGTGGTTGTCCAGGCAGGTCGCACTAGCTGTTGCTTAGCTCTGATAGCAGTACCCCATAGCCCCATGACTTCCCCGTGGGCAAGAAGGGATTCAAACGAACTTTAAGTCCGAGGGGGGGGCAGAGCAGGGGGAGGGGGGGAGAGGGGACATTGGGGGGGGGAAGAGGGAGGGAACCGGATGGGACAGGCATTCCGCCACAGCTCGACATGGTAATATACGGTGGGGTCTCCTGTTTAGAGTCATCAGGATCTAGCAGTCGTGTATTCGTCAGTCGAAGTGTAGTTTATCCAGCAGGCCCATGTCTCATTAAATCGTGCAGGGTTGTCATTGGCTTGATGGATTAGATCCTCCATCTCCATCGTCCTTTGAATTCGCTGAAACCAGTCGGCTATAGAGGGGGGTTGTGAGGAGAGCCATTTGATCAGGATGCACATCCGTGCGGCGTTCACCATGTGCATGGCTAGTGATCGGTTATATCCCCTCGGGAGCGTCTGGGCGTGGTGGAGGAGGTATTGCGCAGGTGTGAATTCTAGGGTGTCGGTTGTTACCCGTGTAATGAGCTTGTGGACCTCCGTCCAGTAGGCTTTGAGCGATGGACAAGTCCACCACATGTGGAGAAAAGAACCTGTCTCCCGACGGCAACTCCAACATATCTTCGGGAGTGTAGGGTCAATTCTGTGTAGTTTGAGCGGGGTCTTGTACCATCGGGAGAGAAGCTTGTATGCGTTTTCCTGAGTTTGGACGTTAACCGAACCTTTGTGAGCCAGCCTGTAGACAGATTCCCATTCTGCCTCCGTGAGGTCAAGTGCCAGATCACTCTCCCACTGTTGGTTGGCCCAGTGTATTTTGGAAGAATGTGTGGAAAATAACAGGCCGTATAAAATGGAGATAAGGTGTCTCTGAGGTTCCTCAGTGGAGCAGAGGTTTTCGAAAGGGGAGCAAGGTCTAGACCATTTGGGGCTCGGGGCCGTCCTGTCTAGGAAGTGTCGGATTTGTATGTAGGTCCAGAATGGGAAGCTCTCTTTGTCGATTTTAGCGGCTAATTCCACCTGAAGCAGGAGCCTGCCTGAGGTGAAGAACTGTCCCACCTGGACCTTTGCGTGTGGCCACCCATCCAATAGAAAGGCAGAGTGCATGCCCGGGGGGAAGTCAGGGTTCAGTCTGAGGGGGGTTAACGGGCCGCATCTGTCCGACAATTTGTGTTTGGCACAGGCCTCCCGGAAGGCCCGTAGGGATGGGGGTATGAGGGGATGGTCCTTGCAGGCAAGTGGGGTATTACCCTGCGAGGTCCATGGAAGGTGAGACAGCGGGATGGGAGAGAAGGATTGTTCCAGCCCCACCCATTGTTTTTGTTTCCCATTAGTGGCCCAGTCAACTATTCTAGTGAGGCTACAGGCTAAGTGGTATTTGTGCAGATCCGGGAGTCCCAATCCCCCTTGCGATTTGGGGACCGTGAGCTGGGCATAACTTAGGCGAGGACGGGAGCCCCGCCACACAAATTTAGTGCAGGCTAATCTGAAAGACGAGAAGAACGCAGGGGGGGGGGCTAATGGGGATTGCTTGCATTGTGTAGAGTAGTCGGGGAAGAACATTCATCTTGACCACCGCTATCCTGCCGAACCAAGAGAGGTGTTTCGGAGCCCACTCCTTCAGGTCTTTCACTATCGCTTGGAGCAGTGGGAGGTAGTTCAGGGAGTAAAGATTCGAGAGGGAGGCTGGGAGTTGGATCCCTAGATAAGTGATGGCCCTAGTATTCTATTTGAAGGGAAAGTTCACCTGGCACAGGTCACATAGGTTCTGGGGCAGGGAGACGTTCAGGGCAGACGATTTAGATAGGTTAATTTATAAATTGGATAGGAGTTTAAGCTCCTTGAGATCTATCAGGAGGTTAGGGATAGTCGTGAGGGGATCTCTTAGAAATAGAAGGATGTCGTCCGCAAACGCGGCAAGTTTGTAAGTCCGGTCTTTAACGTCTATGCCCTTGATCGTCGGGTTTGACCTAAGTCGCCGCAGGAAGGGTTCAAGGGTGAGGACAAAAATAAAAGGTGAGAGGGGACACCCCTGACGGGTCCCGTTCGATATGGAGATGGCGTCCGACAGGTGGCCATTCATGCTGACCCTCGCCGTGGGGCCCGCGTACAGCATAGCGATATAATTTAACATGAGTGGTGGGAGGTTGATGGCTTCGAGGGTCGCTCGCATGAAGTCCCACGCCACCCTGTCAAACGCCTTCTCTGCGTCGAGCGACAGAAAAAACCCCGGGGACTTGGTCGAAGTGAGCAAGTGGTGTATGTTTAGAGCCGTAACCGTGTTGTCCCGTGCCTCCCGGCCCGGGATAAAGCCGGCCTGGTCGAAGTCGATGAGTTTGGGCATATATGGGAGCAGCCTGTTAGCAACCGTCTTGGCGAACCACTTAAGGTCCACATTAAGGAGCGAAATGGGTCTGTAGTTGGTCACCACAGTGGAGTCCTTGTCAGGTTTGGGAATGACTACAATGTGTGCGGTCAGTAGGTCTCTGGGAGGGGCTTGGGTGTTGGCGAAGGAGGCAAAAGCCGAGACAAAAAAATGGTGTAAGAACCTTAGCGTAGGTCTTATAGTACCCCGCCGTCAGCCCGTCCGGGCCCGGGCTTTTGCCTGTTTTCAGTTGTTTCAGGGCCAGACCCACTTCAGCACTATTCAGGGGTTTGTCTAATTCTGCCTTAGCCTCCTCCGTCAATTTGGTAGGACCGTATTGTCGTAGGAAGTCGTCAATGGAGGCTTGTCGTGTGGCATGGGTAGTTGGTGTGGTCTGGGCGGGTAGGTTATATAAGCCAGTGTAATACTGAACAAAGAGCTTAGCAATGTCTGGAGTAGATTGTACCTTCTGGCCTTTGCTGTCCGTCAGAGAATGGACGATCGCCTTGGCTCGTTTGGATTGCAGGGCTTTCGCCAGCAATGTGCCCGCTTTGTCACCGTGTTGGTAGAAGGATTTTTTGGCCAGAGCAAAGCTCCGTTTAAGCTTTTTCCCTATGACTTCCAAGAGTTCGGCTCTGGCCCGGCACAGGTCTTGCAATGTCGCGAGGGCTTGTGAGTGCTTATGTGCGGACTCCAGGCGCGCGATACGTCCTAAAAGGTCGTTGTAGTGTTTGCGTCTTTCCTTATTTCATTTGGCAGCCGCAGCGATCAGGAGGCCCCGAACCACGCACTTGTGTGCCTCCCAATTAACTATGGGAGACGTGTCTTCCTGCCTGTTTTCCTGGAAGTACGCTTCGAGCGACACCTCCAACTCCTTAGCCACTACTGGGTCTGTGAGTAGGGACGGGTCTAGCCTCCACACCCTCGCTCGAGGGTGGCCGGAGGGAAGTGACAATGTCATTGAGATCGGATGGTGGTCCGATAGGAACATGGGTTCTATGGACGCAGCAGTTAGCATGTGTAGGTCTGCCTGGCTAATCAGTAGGTAGTCGAGTCTAGAGTACCGGTCATGGGGGGCCGAGTAGAATGTGTAGTCCTTGCCTGTGGGATTGAGGGCCCGCCATGTATCATGTAGGAGGAGGTTCTCTAGGGTCGCTTTAATTTTTCTCAGAGCTATGTATGGGGTAGACAACGTACCAGTGGACGTATCGAGTGTAGTGTTGAGCAGAATACGCCATATTCGATTTCGCGATATATCACGAATATATAGCCGAATATTCGAGAAATATTCGCTAAATTCGAATATTCGTGATATTTTATCTAAATGAAATTTTTGCGAAATTTCGCTATTGCGAATGCGAAAATAATTGCGAAATTTCGACAACAGCGGAAGGAGCACTCTGATTGGCTCAGAATATTCGTGATATTGTATCGAAATTTCGCAAAATGCGAATGCGATATTGATGGCGAAATTTCGGAAGGAGCACTCTGATTGGCTCAGAATATTCGTGATATTTTACAATACAAAATAATTGCGAATATTCGGCAAATGCGGAAGGAGCACTCTGATTGGCTCAGAATATTTGTGATATTTTACAATAGAAAATAAAAAGTGTTTTGCATTAGTGGTGATTCTTTACTCTATCCATCTGTCACAGCCGTTTGTCAATCAAACACCTTGAAGATTGAACACGTTCATGCTGCATGCTTTGGACTTTTTTTCACTTCACATATCAAAGACATTTTTATGAAAGATTATTTTTCTATTATTGGGACTATATTTCTTTATATATTTGTTTCACTGTGTATTTCACAAGTTATTTGCGCTTGCTCATTTTATAATTTGCCCACATGTCTTGTCACTAGACATATTTTTTATTCTTGTAGAGCGACTCCATTTTCTGTCTTGTATTAATTTATGTTGTATAACATTTTTGAGTTGCTGCTGTATTCTCCCCTTTTTTTAAGGTATGCGCAATTTTTTCCTTCTTACAAAAAAAAATAATATCAAACATACAAATATTCATAACAGAAACATACACAAAGCCCCCCCCCCCCCCCTTTTGCATCAGAGACAATCAGAGTTCTCCTACCACAGTTATCGAAAATTCGCAATCATTTTCGCATTCGCATTAGCGAAATTTCGCAATTTTTTTTTTTTTATATTCGGCAACATAAAAGGATCGCCTCAGCTTAGCTACTCGGCCCAGGGTCTCTAATCATACCAGCAATGCTTTTAGACGTCGATAGGATGTGATCTGTTTTAAAAATAAAATTGAAAAAATGCGAATATTCGGAATAGCGAATATTCACCGCGAAATTCAAAATATATCGCGAATACTCGAATATGCCATATTCGAGCCGAATATTCGCAATACGAATATTCGTGAGCAACACTAATCGAGTGGTGGGTTAAGGGGCACATTAAAGTCGCCTCCCAGAATCAACATTCCTGCCTGGAAGGGGGTCAGCACATCCGAGACGGAATTAAAGAACGAACCCTGGCGTGCATTCGGGGCGTAGACATTGGCAAGCGTGATAGTGTGATTCAAATAAGAGCCCTTCAGGAAGAGGTATCTACCTTCCGGGTCAGCTAGCAACTCTGTCATTGTGAAGGGGCATCGTCTAGCTATCAGTATGGAGACACCTTTCGTCTTGGCGTGCGGGTTCGTGGCGTGATAGGCAATCGGAAAGTGGAAGTTGTGCAGCTTTGGAGTGGGTCCGGATTTGAAATGCGTTTCCTGCACAAACACTATGTCGGCCCCGGCTCTGTGCATAGCTAGGAGGAGTCGGGCCCGTTTTTTAGGGAGGTTCAGTCCCTGCGCATTTACAGAGATCACTTTCATTGTGGGGCTATCCAGTTTCGTCGAGTCCGTCATCTTGGCTGTCACTGTGGTCTCGCAATCGCCTGCGGGATGCGTGGGGGTGTCTCAGCTGTAGCGGAGCAGGGGCGGGTCCCGAGGGGGAGTCTCTCCGGGATGGCTGTGGGGACAGAAACTAGAGGAGGGAGAGCTGTGGTCGGGCCTGCAACCTGTCCGGTATTGGGGGGGGTGGCGGTCGGGAGAGGGTGGGTAGTCGTAGGAGAGGGGGAGGAGGGGCTCAGGGGGGGTTACCAAAACTCCCTCTCAACTAGAGGGGGTGAGAACCGATTAGGTAGGGGATGCACCGTCCCCACACCTGTTTTGCGTGGAACACACAATCGGTGTATTGCGGCCACACAGGACGCCCACGCCTAGTGATAGGCCCAAGCACCACCGCACGGTACCGCGCGTGGGTCGGTCGAGACCCAGCCAGGAGACAACCGGATGAGGTGTGGAAGAATCTACAAAGGTATATCTAAGCTCAGGATGCCACCCAAGAGCGGTCAACCCTGCACTGTTACAAGGGGTGATAATTCAGGGGCACGCGATTCAAGGCAGCCACGGTGGTCTAGCATAGAGGAGGCTATTCCCTTTGTTATAGGGGGACTATCCACTGCGACTCCGCGCAGCCCAACATCCTCAGCTCCCAGTGACACCGTACGCGGTGGTCGCACCGGTACCCCCCCCCCACCGCCGACCCACCCCCGAGAGACCGGGGCGGCCCGGCCGAGGGGAAGGGGGGGAGAAGCAGAGAACCCCCAACCGCGCTCCCCAGCCCACCCGCCTGTACACCTCCCCAGGTCCAAAGCCCGGCATATCATGCAGTAGCCAGTATATTGCCCCCCACCAGGGCCGTAGCCCGTCAGGAACAGTTCAAGGTCAGACAGGGTCTGTGTGTACATACTCAACCTCAGTCCAGTTCATGATCCGCAGAGAACGTCCCGGCTCTGCAATGAGGCAGAGGGGAAGCAGTCTCCTAGGGTGGGCTCAGCATCTGTCGGGGGGGCATTTTGGAGCGGGACCGGCTCGAGGGTCGGGGCGTTCGGGCCTCACATCCTTTCTTGATGACGCTGCAGTGGAGCCGTGCAGTCCGGAGGGGGCGTCTCGTTGCCGTGGATGCAGATGGCCTGGTGAGGTGCACACCCGGCTAACATGTCGAGGCTCCGCTCATCAGTCCAGCCAGCGGTGCCGAAAGGGCAGGGAAGGAGGAGCCCCAGCGCGCTCGCCGCCACCAGTCCCGGGGAGAGGGGCCCGGCGGGTGTCGCTGCCAGCGGGCTTGGGTGTAGTACCATCCCTCAGAGCTCCAAGGGGAAGGGATGCGCGTCTCGGACCCATAGACAGCAGACGCAGCGATGCGGGCTTCCAGGGCTGCTCCTCCAGCGATGGGGTTGCAAGTGGCGTCCATGGCGAGGTCTCTCCGGAAGTGACAAGGCCTATGCACGCCGGAAGAGAGAGGGTCACAGGACTCTGGATCCAGAGATGGGCGCGGGGCATCCTGGGCGTCGTAGTGCGGAGGGGGCGTCTCGTTGCCGTGGATGCAGATGGCCTGGTGAGGTGCACACCCGGCTAACATGTCGAGGCTCCGCTCATCAGTCCAGCCAGCGGTGCCGAAAGGGCAGGGAAGGAGGAGCCCCAGCGCGCTCGCCGCCACCAGTCCCGGGGAGAGGGGCCCGGCGGGTGTCGCTGCCAGCGGGCTTGGGTGTAGCACCGTCCCTCAGAGCTCCAAGGGGAAGGGATGCGCGTCTCGGACCCATAGACAGCAGACGCAGCGATGCGGGCTTCCAGGGCTGCTCCTCCAGCGATGGGGTTGCAAGTGGCATCCATGGCGAGGTCTCTCCGGAAGTGACAAGGCCTATGCACGCCGGAAGAGAGAGGGTCACAGGACTCTGGATCCGGAGATGGGCGCGGGGCATCCTGGGCGTCGTAGTGCGGAGGCAAGGCGGGTCACATGGGTCTCAGCAAGCCTCAGGGGGAGGGCAGATGGCTCAGGCACACCCCGGAGGGGGTGGGGCGGAGGACCCCAGCAGAAGTGGTGGGGCATAGCAACAGTCAGCGCGGGAAACCGTGCAGGCAAACAGTCAACCAGGAACATAGGCAATCCAAGTTCAAATGTTGCAATGAGAGTACAGGCTTGTTAAAACACCCAACACGGCAACCGGGAATAAACTTGCCAACAACATAGTGGGCAACAGGCCTAGTAGACACTCAGCAGGGCGGTCAGTAATCTCTACGGGCTCTTCTCGATCCGGGAGATGACATCGGTTCTCTATCAATCCTGGGTCCCGGGGCGATGTTCGAGGTACGGGAGCCTGAGGGAGATCTTCTCCTGCGGTAGCTCGTGGGCTGTGTGTCCATGCTGTCCGTCTGAGGACCATTCCAGCGGCCCACTGATCTGCGATACAGGGCATACCACTCCGGAACCGCCACAGGCTGTATCCCCAGGGTTTCGAAGAAGTGTGGGAGATCCTCGGGCACCTTCAATAATGCGTTACGGCCCTGGTGGGAGGCAGAGAGGCCAAAAGGGAACTTCCACTTGTAGCGTATGTTGGCAGCTCGCAAGGCGTCCAGCAGGGGTTTAAGATCCCTGCGATGCTTCAAGGTTATCCCCGAGAGGTCCTGAAACAGCTGGATCGGGACTCCATCATGTTTAAGGCGCTGACCCCTGGCCTGCCGCAGGATCTCCTCCTTCAGACCATAATCCACGAGACAGCAGACAATGTCTCTAGGGGGATCAGTATCCCTGCCTCTCGGGCGCAGCGCTCTGTGGATCCTTTCCATGGAAATCTGTGTGTCCGGAGGCTGCTGGAGGATCGCGTTAAAGAGGCTTGTTACCTCCTGCTGGATCCTCTCACCCTCCACTGCCTCCGGTAGGCCCCGTACACACAAGTTATGGCGCCGTCCCCTGTTCTCCAGGTCCTCCAAGTGACAGTTCACCTCCCGGAGTTGCAGGGTGTGGTCATCAATTTTTCTGGTGGAACGCTGGAGCACTAGGTCATGGTCCTCCAGAGCGTTCTCAGCCTTTTGCACCTGTCCATCCAGCGCCTTGAAGTCTAGGCGTAGTTCCGCTATGGCTGCCGTGAGGGCGTCCTTGATGTCTGTCGCAACGGCCCTCAGGTCAGAGATGGTAATCGGCGGTGCCGTCGATGTCGGGGTCGTCGCGGATTCCGGTCCTCCCAGAGCTCCCGAGGGAGAAGTCAGCGGTGTCGCGGACAAGACTATGTCCTGTGGTTGAGGAGAGGTCCGAGAGCGGCTCGTTTGTGTCCCTTGGCGGGAGGCCACCACGTTACCTCAGCCGGTCCGGAACATCTCCGGTATATTGTGGTCAAAGGCGTCAGTATGCCCCCGGGGGGAGCGGGAACGGGAGGTCGAGGACTGCCTTGATGAGGTACCCATACTGCAGGTGGATAAAAGTGGGGAAAAGTGCCGCTAATTGTGAAAAAGGCTCTGAGGTGGCAGGAGCTCAGCGATCAGGCAGCCATCTCCTAGCTTAGCTCGGCCACGCCCCCCGCTTTTTTCTATTACAAGGGATGTTTACATTCCTTGTAATAGGAATAAAAGTGATAATTTTTTTTTTTATTTCAGTGTTAAAAATTGTAAAATAAATACGAAAACCCCCCAAAAAAATGTTTAAACCGCCCCGTCCTGACGAGCTCGCACGCAGAAGCAAACGCATACGCGAGTAGCGCCCGCATATGAAAACGGTGTTCAAACCACACAAGTGAGGTATCGTCGCGATCATTAGAGCGAGAGCAATAATTCTAGCCCTAGGCCTACTCTGTAAGTCAAAAAATGCAACCTGTAGAATTTTTTAAACGTCGCCTATCGAGATTTTTAAGGGTAAAAGTTTGACACCATGCCACGAGCGGGCGCAATTTGTAAGCGTGACATGTTGGGTATCATTTTACTTGGCGTAACATTATCACAATATGTAAAAAAATTGGGCCAAATTTATTGTTGTCTTATTTTTTTATTTAAAAAAGTGTTTTTTTTCCAAAAAAAGTGCGCTTGTAAGACCGCTGCGCAAATACGGTGTGACAAAAAGTATTGCAATTACTGCCATTTTATTCTCTAGGGTGTTAGAAAAAAATATATATATAATGTTTGGGGGTTTTAAGTAATTTTATAGCAAAAAAAAATGTTTTAGTCTCGTAAACACCGAATCTGAAAAACAGGCTCGGGGCTAAAGTGGTAAAAGAGGTTGTAAAGGTAAATGTTTTTTTACCTTAATGCATCCTATGCATTAAGGTGAAAAAACATCCAATGGTACCGCCCCCCCCAAACCCCGATTTACTTACCTGACCCCTCGAAAGTCCTGCGCGTGTCCACGTGATCCTCTTCGGTTCCCAGCCTGGCCGTTGATTGGCTTGGCTGGACGGACTGATAGCAGCGCAGCCATTGGCTATGCCCGCCGCTGTATCACGGGAGCGCGCTCAAAAAAGCTTTCCACCATGCAAGCTCGCTCGCATGAAGGTGGAAAGCTTTTGTGAGGAGGAGCCGAGACAGCCGCCGAGGGACCCCAGAAGACAGGGTTAGGGGACACTCTGTGCAAAACGAGCTACACAGTGGAGGTAAGTATAACATGTTTGTTATTTAAAAAAAAAAAAGTTTGTCTTTAGTGCTGCTTTAAGGGCAGCACACCGACTGCATCACAACGCAGAGCTACGCATGTGCAGGGTGCTGCTGTCTCTCAGCGTTATTCCACAAGTTTTTTGGTGTGGGCCTTTTTTGAGACGAATGCATCAGGTCGCACCGCTGCTCTTTGCAAGATATGTTTTAAGCGTATCTCGCGTGGCCAAAACATCACCCACTTGGGCACCACATGCTTGACCAGACATATGTCGACCTGTTATGCAGTTCGTTGGCAAGCGTACCTCAAAGACCCACACCAAAGAACAAAGCGGACCTCCCCTTGCTCCTCATCAGCTGGGATCTCCAACCCCACTATACCCTCAGTCCTCTCTGAAGCCTGCACTGATAGGACTGAAGGTGTAGAATTAGGTGTGTCACAGCCAAGTACTTGCGGGCAATCTACTTTCAGTACATCGATGGCAGATTGTACCAGGCAAATTTCCCTGCCCCAGCTGCTGCAGCGCCGAAAGAAGTTCTCTCCCAACCATCCACATGCCCAGTGGTTGAATGCTAGCTTAGCTAAATTGCTAGCACTTCAACTGCTGCCTTTTCAGTTGGTAGATTCTGCCCCCTTCCGTGAGTTTGTGGAATGTGCGGTACCTCAGTGGCAAGTTCCCAAACGCCACTTTTTCTCATGGAAGGCGCTTACGGCTCTCTACCGGCATGTGGAAGGCAATGTCCATGCCTCGCTGGACAGGGCGGTCAGTGGTAAGGTGCATATTACCGCTGACTCATGGTCCAGCAGGCATGGACAGGGACATTACCTATCTTTCACGGCGCATTGGGTGACTCTGCTGGCAGCTGGGAAGGATGCAGGACAAGGTACAGTAGTGTTGGAGGTTGTTCCGCCACCACGCCTCCAAAATGCTACTACTGGTTGTGACACACCTCTCTCCTCCACCCCCTCCTCTTCTTCCTCTGTGGCCTCTTCCTGTGCTGATGTGTCCTCGGAACCAGCAGTGCTCCGTTGGCATTCAAGGGTCTACGCAGGAATGCAGGCAAAGAGATGCCATGCGGTGCTTAAGCTGGTGTGCTTGGGGGACAGGAGCCACACTGGGGCAGAGGTTCTGTCAGCTCTGCAGGGGCAGGCTCAGAGGTGGTTGACGCCACGCCAGCTTAAGCCAGGAATGGTGGTTTGCGACAATGGCACCAACCTCCTCTCCGCCCTGCGACAGGAACAACTGACCCATGTGCCCTGTTTTGCTCATGTCCTTAACTTGGTGGTGCAGCGGTTCTTGGGCAGGTACCCGGGCTTACAGGATGTCCTGAAACAGGCCAGGAAAGTCTGTGTGCATTTCCGACGGTCATATAATGCCAGTGCTTGGCTGGCAGACCTCCAAAAGGAATACAACCTGCCCAAGAACCGCCTAATCTGTGACATGCCCACCAGGTGAAACTCTATGTTGGCCATGCTGCAGCTGCTGCACACCCAGCAGAGGGCCATCAATGAGTATCTGTGCCAATATGGCAGCAGGACAGGGTCAGGGGAGCTTGTTTTTTCCCCCACACCAGTGGGCCATGATCAGGGATGCATGCACTGTCCTGTCACCATTTGAGGAGGCCACGAGGATGGTGAGCAGTGACAGTGCATGCATCAGTGAGACTGTCTCTCTTATTCACCTGTTGGAGCACACGCTGCGTGGAATAATGGACAGGGCCCTTGAGGCAGAACAGAGGGAGGAAGAGGAGGACTTCCTTACCTCTCAAGGCTCCCTTTATACAGACAGTGTTCCTGCTTGCCCGCCTATCACACAGGAAGAGAAGGAGGAGGAGAAGGAGGATTGTGTCAGCATGGAGGTGGAGCCTAGCACTCAGCATCAGCAGCAGTCTTCTAGGGATCAATTACAGTCCCAAGGAACCCATGGACTTGTACGTGGCTGGGATGAGGTGGCTGCGGATCATGTAATCCTCAGTGACCCAGAGGACTCCACACCGAATGACTCAGCAAACCTACGTTGTATGACCTCCCTGATCCTGCAAAGCCTGCGGAAAGATCCTTGTATTCGTGCTATCAAGGAGAGGGATCATTACTGGCTGGCAACCCTCTTTGATCCACGTTACAAGAGTAAGGTTGCAGACCTTATCTTGCCGGCACAGAGGGAGCAGAAGATGAAACATCTGCGGGAGGCCTTGAAGAAAGGTCTGTGCAATGCGTTCCCAGAGACTGGGAGGTTACAAAATCCTGGACCTGGACAACGTGTTGCTGAGGCTTTGATCAGTCACAGAAGGAGCGGTGGAGAAGGTGGCCGTCTGAGCGATGCGTTCAGACAATTTTTTAGTCCACAGCCCCAAGGTATGACCGGTTACAGCAACCATTTCCAGCATCTGTTTTACATGGTGCGGGAATACCTAGGGGCAAGATCAGACTTGGACACCTTTCCCGCCGAAAATCCTCTGTCTTACTGGGTCTTGAGGATGGATCACTGGCCAGAGCTTGCACAGTACGCAATTGAGCTACTGGCTTGTCCTGCATCCAGCGTTCTTTCAAAACGCACATTCAGTGCTGCTGAAGGCTTTGTAACTGATCACATAAAAATGAATCAGGCTTGGATCACCACCAGCTACCAAGCACCTGATGCTAATGTAACTGAATATTTTTTTTTAAATGTCAGATCCCTTCAGGAATGCCTATGCTGATGCTGATTGACTATCCTGTTATGCTGAGTGACTATCCTTTTCATCCTCAATGATCATGCTGATAGCTTGTAAGAATATTTTTGGTTCTGGGCACCAGCACCAGTGCCTAAAGCCCAATTTTTCTGCCCCTGTTTAACAGGGGCATGTAATTACAATTTTTGATGCAATACTTTGCAGCGGGCTCATTCCTGCGCTCCAACTAGAGTATCTGTGAGGGGTTGCAGTGTTGTGCCACCACCACCACCACCACCACCAACAAAGGCCCAATTTTATTTTATTTTTTCACAAAGATACATATACATCTTTACAAATAAACCATCTTATGCATATATTCTGCTTATTTTACTCTTAATCATATTTAATTTCTTCTATCTCCTGTTTCTACTTTATCTAATATTTCAAATAATTGACATACTAAATATCACAATATAAAAATACAATATAAAAACATCATTCTAGAAAAGTACTGTAAATCACCACATGCCCCAGGACAAAGCTAGGGGCAGAAATGACCCTTTCCGACGCGTTTCAAATGTTTCAAAATTACATCCTTCTTCAGGGAAAATTGTACAGTACAGCTCTTCTAAAAACATGAAAATAGAAAAACAAAATAAATTACATGATCAAGTACAGACAAAAGGGCACATAAAATGCAGACAATCGGGCATGAAGGGGAGGGGGCCGTGACAGGTTCATCGATCCAAAAAGGAGAGAGGACCTCCACCATGAACTCACCCTCTCCTAGATGAGGAGTGCCTAGAATACCCCAAGGGCCATGGGTACCCCAAAAGCCATCGTGGTCATCCCAGATGGCACACCGAATGCCTGGAGGAGATCTCTAACCTCTCAGAGCTCCAATCCATAAGGGGTGGAAAAGAAATGAAACATTCCACTTTGGTCAGCATCCAGAAACAACACAGGCAATCCCAGCTAGAATGGCCAAATATATGTATAAACAACGTATCTGTAATTTGCCACATATAAAAATAGGGAGCAAAACAGAAAAAGGGGACAAGGAAGAGAGATGCACTCACCAATCCTAGAGAACAAGCCCTATTTGCTAAAAGTTTAGGTGACCCACAATTCCAAAAGGGGGTCTAGATAAGCAAAAATAAACAAGACAAACGCCATATATACTCCCACCCCTTCAGGAGATAGGAGAAATGAGGATGCTGCAGCCAACCCCCCTGACCTGTCCTTAAATACTTACTTGGGTGAAAGTAATTGGCCCCTTAGATGGAGATCCTCCCCCTAAGCTGCTCAAATGACGACAAAAATATATGTAGATGTGTTGTTAGGCGAGACAGCGAACGTGATGGAAGGGAAGGAGCAGCCATTGCGTCTCCTTCCCTGCAGCACAGGACGCGTCACACACGAGCGGACCGCGCATCAACACTGCGTCACCACGCAGTAGGTCACATGACCAAAAAACACAACGTCGCACTCGACCCAACGCGATGCGACTGCGGCGCCTGTATCCGCATAACCAATGATGCGTCTGTGCTACCTTGGTGTCCGCACAGAAGGGAAGGCGCCCACATTCTAAATTAAAGCAAAACAAAACACAAAGGACAAAGATCCCCCATACAAACAGGGGAACCCATCCACTGTATTAAGCATATATTTAAGGGAGTTTGATTAATAATACATTTAATTAATGAAGGTGATCTTTACTTATAAAGATTTGACCACCCCTCAAAAAAGGGGGGCTAAGTGCAGAAAGGGGAGGAAAAAAGAAAGAGGGGGAGAGGGGGGAAGGGAGGAGGGGGGAGGAGAAAGAAGGGGCTGTTATGAGAAAAATGGTCTCAACAAAATTCCAAAACCTCCCCATAGGGAGGAAAGGAAGAGGAGACTGGTGGACAGAAATACATCCTATACACCCATGACAAGGCAAGTTGTTTAATTGCCAAGGAAAAGAAAGACCCATTTCCGCCGTTACCATACTTCCCAACATTATTAGGGAAGCATGGTAAACGTAATTCTCATTTCCTGTCATTTTCCTCCAAACCCCTTATGCCACTGCACTGAACTGTACATACCTCTGCCTTCTCTGGAACTGACCCTGGCCTGTTATATGACCACGTTTCTGCCTAACACTAAACTTTACCTACCTGTGCCTTCTCTGGAACTGACCCTGGCCTGTTATACGACCACGCTTCTGCCTAACGCCTAACTGAACCTACCTCTGCCTGCTCTGGAACTGACCCTGGACTGTTTGACCACGTTTTTTGCCTGCCTCTTGTATTGATATTTTACCCTGCTATGCTAGTGGGAACACAGGGGTGTCACATATGTGAATGGCTCCAGAATTGTTTTTCTGGATGAAGAAAACAAATTTTTTAGTTTTCTCATCCCCAGATTAGGACTCAATTAGAGACACAAAGGCTTCAAAGAGATTTGCAGGAACAAGAATTGGCTCTGGACAGCCGCACTCTGAACAAATTGTAGCCTTTATTAAAAGAAGGACAGCACTACAAGTCACAGCAAAATGAAATAAAAACCCGACTACTGAGTCTGTGATTAGTCATAGCACTAGTTTCAGTGTGAAACGCGTCAGAGGCCCCGGACCATATTGCTGGTCAAAGACCAGAGCACTTTTTGCGATTCGGCACTGTGTCGTTTTAACTGACAATTGCTCGGTCATGCGACGTGGCTCCCAAACAAAATTGGCGTCCTTTTTTTCCCACAAATAGAGCTTTCTTTTGGTGGTATTTGATCACCTCTGCGGTTTTTAGTTTTTGCGCTATAAACAAAAATAGAGCGTCAATTTTGAAAAAAAAACATATTTTTTACTTTTTACCATAATAAATATCCCCCAAAAATATATAAAAAAAACTATTTATTTCCTCAATTTAGGCCGATACGTATTCTTCTACATATTTTTCATTAAAAAATTGCAATAAGCGTTTATTGATTGGTTTGCGCAAAAGTTATAGCGTTTACAAAATAGGGGGTAGTTTTATGGCGTTTTTATTAATATTTTTTTTTACTAGTAATGGCGGCGATCAGCGATTTTTTTCGGTACTGTGACATTATGGCGGACACTTCGGACACTTTTGACACATTTTTGGGACCATTGGCATTTTTATAGCGATCAGTGCTATAAAAATGCATTGATTACTATAAAAATGCCACCGGCAGGGAAGGGGTTAACACTAGGGGGCGGGGAAGGGGTTAAGTATGTTCCCTGGGTGTGTTCTAACTGTAGGGGGGTGGCCTTACTAGGGGAAATGACTGATCGCTGACAGGACCGGGAGCTGTGTGTTTACACATCTCCCGGTCCTCGCTCTGTAACGAGCAATCGCGGGTGCCCGGCAGCGATCGCGACCGCCAGGCACACGCACGGGAGTCAGGGACGAGAGTGGGGCATGCGCGCGTGCCTCCAGCGGCACACACGCGCCCTATTGGTTGCTGGGCGAGATGACGTATAGCTACATGCTCTCGCCCAGCAGAGCCGAACTGCCGCCGTAAAACTGCGGCGGCTGGTTGGCAAGCAGTTAATAAAGGCTACAATTTGTTCAGAGTTCGGCTGTCCAGAGACAATTCTTGTTCCTGCTTTGCTAAGTGCATTGCCTGCACCTGAGTTATCTGCAGTGGAGGATATTCATCTGGGTTCCCACCTGGAGCGGCTATTCCCTTTTCACTTCAAAGAGATTTGGGTGGGAGAAGCCTCTACCCCTGTCCCCATTCTTTCCTGGCATGCTACTTGGACCGTTCCTGCTTACTACCAGGACCAATATTTTGGCACTGCTGGCAATGTCTCTACTTGCACTGACCCTGGACTGTATATGGACAGTATTCCTGCCTGTACTGACTATGGACAATATTCCCACCTGCTGCCTGGACAATTCCATTTACTGTCGCTGACCACGTCCCCTGCCTGCTGCCTGGATCAGGGCTCTCCTCCTGTGGACAATTGCACTAAAACCACAGGTAATCTTTTGTTTACCCTTTACTCAGCAGAATGTATTTTAGGGTGTAATTCTTGGTATGTACATGCTGTGTTAGAAATATGAAGGGTCTTCAAAAATGTGATAGATTGTAAGGAAATTGGATGCGTAATTTATGTCCCTAGAACACCCGATGGTGCTTTTTGGATGCTGGGCCTCTATGTGGCCAGGCTGTGTAAATGTCTCACACATTTGGTATCGCCATACTCAGGAGGAGTAGCAGAATGTACTTTGGGGTGTAATGTTTTGTACATGCTATGTGTTGGAAATATCTTATAAAATTGACAACTTTGTGTAAAAAAAATGTGTTATCATTTTTTTTCCACAATTTGCAAAAACTTCTGGAAAAAAATTAACCGTTGAAAAGACTCATTATGCCTCATATATTATACATTGGGGTGTTAGCTTTCCAAAATGGGGTCATTTTGTGGGCGTTTCTATTGTCCTGGTGCTCCAGGGTCTTCAAAACTGTAATAGCTGGTTGAGAAATGAGATGTGTAATTTATTCTTGTAGAACGCCTGAAGATGCTACCTCAATGTTGGACCTCTGTATGTAGCCAGGCTAAGTAAAAGTCTCACACATACTCAGGAGGAGCAGCAGAATATATTTTGGGGTGTAATCTGTGGAATGTACATTCCATGTGAGAGAAATAACCTCTTATAATGACAATTTGGTGTGAAAAAAAATAAAAATAAAAAAAATCTTCATTTTGCAAAGAATTGTGGGAAAAACGACTTAAAAAAACCAACTATGCCTCTTACTAACTACATTGGAATGTCTTCTTTCCAAAAAGGGGTCATTTGGAGGGTATTTGTACTTTACTGGCTTGTTAGGGTCTCAAGAACTGAGATAAGCTGTCAGTACATCAGGTGTGATCAAATTGATACATTTTCAGTAATTGGTACCATAGCTTGTAGACCCTATAACTTTCACCCAGACTAAATAATATCCCCTAATTTGGGTTATTTTTTACCAAAGATATGTAGCAGTATACATTTTTGGCCAAATGTATGAAGAAAAATTACTTATTTGCAAAATGTTATAATAGAAATGAAGAAAAATATTTTTTTTATAAAATTTTCGATCTTTTTTCATTTATAGCACAAAAAATAAAAAACCCAGAGGTGATCAAATACCACCAAAAGAAAGCTCTATTTGTGTGAAAAAAGGACACATATGGGTACAGTGTTGCATGACTGAGTAATTGTCATTCAAAATGTGAGAGCACCGAAAGCTGAAAATTGGTCTGGTTATTAACTACGTCAGCCCCGGACTATTTTGCTGGTCAATGACCAGGCCACTTTTTGCGATTCGGCACTGCATCGCTTTAACTGACAATTGCGCGGTTGTGCGACGCAGCTCCCAAACAAAATTGGCGTCCTTTTTTTCCCACAAATAGAGCTTTCTTTTGGTGGCATTTGATCACCTCTGCGTTTTTTTTTTTTGCGCTATAAACAAAAAAAGAGCGACAATTTTGAAAAAAAATGAATATTTTGCTTTTTGCTGTAATAAATATCCCCCCAAAATACATAAAAAAACTTTTTTTTCCTCAGTTTAGGCCGATACATATTTTTATACATATTTTTCATAAAAAAATTGCAATAAGTGTTTTTTGATTGGTTTGCGCAAAAGTTATAGCGTCTACAAAATAGGGGGTAGTTTTATGGCATTTTTATTAATATTTTTTTTTTTACTAGTAATGGCGGCGATCTGTGATTACTGTAAAAATTTCACTGACAGGGAAGGGGTTAACACTGGGGGCGAGGAAGGGGTAAATTATGTTCCCTAGGTGTGTTCTAACTGAAGGGGGGTGGGACTGACTAGGGGAAATGACAGATCACTGTTCATACATTGTATGAACATGCGATCAGTAATTTCTCCCCCTGACAGGACCGGGAGCTGTGGCCTAGTGGCTGAAATGCGAGATCACGTAATATTATGTGATTTTGCGCAGCCGAGCCGACCTGCCACCCTAAAACTGCGGCGACTGGTCGGCTACTGGTTAAGGGGGTTTATGTGCCCGGTTGTCAAGTGGTTAAAAAAAAAACACACACAACAAGTTGGGACAAGCCCTTTAATACGATCCCTGTCCTGGACCCGCCGCTACGAACGATACCACCTCCACCGGAGGCTCCCGGCCGAATGACGCACAAGCTGTTTCACAGCTCTTTTATAATCGAGGGAGAGACCACTCGTGACGTGATGGGTGACACCGCCCCCTCTGACGCAACAGGGTTTCCCGTGACGTGTCAGAGGGGGCAGGGTCACACATCACAGGTGCCCCCGCCCTCGGTTATAAAAGAGCTGTCAGACAGCTTGCGCGCCGTTCGGCCAGGAGCCTCCGGTGGAGGTGGTATCTTTCGTAGCGGCGGGTCCAGGACAGGGATTGTAGAACGATTACGGCGCTGGAGTTTTTTTATTAAAGGGCTTGTCCCAACTTGGTGTGTGTTTTTTTTATTTTGACACTTTTTTGTGAAATAGTAGGGGTACAATGTACCCTGTTACCAATTCACATGGGTGTAAGGGCTTACCTTGGTTGGAGTCCATAATGCAGAGTTGTTTACCCTTGCAAATACACACAGCCCAGGGTAACACGGTAAGAAGCTACCTGGGCTGTGAGTCTGTACACGGGTTCTTTACAGGGATTTGCCAAAGGATAGTCAAAGTAAAGCCGTGGTCAGGGATTCCAGAATTCAGAATAAATGATCAACATAGCCAGGGTCAGAAGCCAGAGTCAGTCTTGTAGCTGTAGCTGTAACTAGAACACAGGAATATAGGAATATAGGAAGTGAGGCAATGTTTTATACCCTAGTTAATTAGGTAACCTGCCTCAGCTGAACCAGGAGAGACAGGTGCAGATTGCAAGGAGATCCAGAGAAAGGTGATCAGCACATCATTTAGAACTAGGCTTAGCTGGAAAGCAGGCAGAATACCAAACCGAAGAGGCTCAGAAGTAAAGAACTGAAGCAGCAACAGAGAGGTCCTGTGTTCAATACCACCCAGAGCCACTTGGGGCATGACCATGCCTAGCCATCTGCTTGGCATGATGGGGGGGGGGCAGGATCTGGGGGTCCCCTTTGTTAAAGGGGGCTTACATATTCTGATAACCTCCCCCCACCTGCAGACCACTACAACCACTGGGCAAGGGTTGTGGGGATGAGGCCCTTGTCTCCATCAACATGGGGACATCCTCCCCATGTTGAGGGCATGTGGTCTGGTACGTTTCAGGAGGGGGGCGCTCTCTTTTCCTGCAGGTTGCATGCTCGGATAAGGGTCTGGTATGGATTTTTGGGGGGAACCCCACACCATTTTTTTTTATTTGGCGCAGGCTTCCCCTTAATATCCATACCAGACCTGAAGGGCTTAGTAATGGAATTTGGGGGGACCCACGCATTTTTTTCAATGACTTTCAATGACTTTTATCTGTATTGCTGGGACCCGACAATTCATTATAGCCCTGAGTAGTTTTGAATTACTTTTCTTCCTTTAGAAATGTCATTTTGTGCAGAGACTGTTATAAACACGGGAAATATGCGGTACTTTACAGGCATATTATAGACACCCCAGGTACGAAATTTAAAGAAATATTTCACTTTTATTGTTTCACTTTGAGCATTATTAAAATCACTGCTCCTGAAAAAACATCATTTTTAAAAACTTTTTTTTGCATTGATACATGTCCCCTGGGGCAGGACCCAGGTCCCCAAACACTTTTTATGACAATAACTTGCATATTAACCTTTAGACCCCTTTCACACTGAGGGCGTTTTGCAGGCGCTATAGCATTAAAAATAGCACCTGCAATCTGCCCTTAAACAGCTGCTCTATTCACTCCAGTGTGAAAGCCCAAGGCTTTCACACTTGAGCGGTGCGCTGGTAGGGCATCAAAAAAAGTCCTGCCAGCAGCCTCTTTGGAGCGCATTAGGAGCGGTGAACTCACTGCTCCTAATGTGCTCCTGCCCATTGAAATCAATGAGCAGCGCCGCCGTACCGCCAGCAATACAAATCCGACGGTAAAATAGCGGCATTTTACCACTATTTTACTGACGATGCTTGGTGTGAAAGCACTTTTAAAATTAGCACTTTAGATTTCTCCCATAGACTTTTAAAGGGTGCTCTGCGGCTTTTCGAATTTGCCACAAACACCCCAAATTGTTTGGCGAATGGGTGAACAGCCAATGTTTGAGTCAAACTCATGTTCGACCAGAACATAAAGCTCATCCCTATTGGCAAGCAGTTAGGGTTGTCCCAATACCACTTTTTTGAGATCGAGTACAAGTACCGATACTTTTTTCAAGTACTCGCCGATACCGATTACCGATACTTTTTTTAATGTCATGTGACCGTGGCAGTATTTTTTTTTTACAATTGTTTTTTAACTTGTTTTTTACAGTGATTTTTTTTAGGGTGGAGGGGAGTGGGTTGTCAGTGTGTTTTTTTTATTTACATTTTATTTATTATTTATTTATTTATTGAATTTTTTTTTTAAATCAGCCCTGTTGGGGGTCTTTGGAGAGAAATCAGGGGTCTTAACAGACCCCTGACATCTCCCCTTTAAGACAGAGAAAGGGACTAAGGACACAGATTCCCCAGTCCCTTTCTCTGCAGCCTCAGCTAAGAATGGAGAGAAGCTCCTCTCCATTCATTAACTGAAGCATCTTAAACACAGGTTACGATGCTCAGTTATATGAATGGGCAGAGTCAGTGATCACTGAGTAGGAGCCGGATTTAGCGGCTCCTACCTCCGCTCTCCATCCTGACAAATTGAGGGGGGAGAGTGGCACGGACGGGGGGAGAAGTTTGCACGGACGGGGGGAGAAGACTGCATGGACGGGGGGAGAAGACGGCATGGACAGGGGAGAGGACTGCACAGACGGGGGGTGAAGACTGCACGGACGGGGGGAGAAGACGGCATGGACGGGGGAGAGGACTGCACAGACGGGGGAGAAGACTGCACGGACAGGGGGAGAAGACGGCATGGGGAAAAGAGAGCAGGGTAAAAGGCAACACGGGGGAAAAGACAACACGGGGAAAAGACAAAACGGGGAAAAGACAACACGGAGCACGGGGGAAAGACAACACATGGGGAGAAGACTTGAAAGTCCCCTGCCTGCCTAGGTATTGGGTGAGGCATCGGAGCATTTTCCCTGAGTACAAGTACTCGGGGAAATGTTCGGTATCGGTACGGATACCAAAACTAGTATCGGTATAGGGACATCCCTAAAAGCAGTTAATACTGTACTTTAGTACATAGTTATCATCATTGCTGCTGACATACTCAGCATTTTTTTGTGTTTGGAAAAAAAACAATGGGCATGTTAGAAACACAGTGTGATTGATTTACTAAAACTTGAGAATGCAAAATCTGGTTCAACTGTTCATGGTTGCCAAACAGCTTTTAACTTCAGCTTGTTTAATTAACCACTTGCCCACTGGGCACTTAAACCCCCTTCCTAACCAGACCGATTTGGCAAGTGGTTAAGCTTTAAGTTGATTAGTTTCTATGCAGAGCTGTATCAGATTTTGCACTCTACAGTTTTAGAAAATCAATCCCAGTAACCGTTGGTAAGACCTGGATTTCCCAATGAAGAATGAAAAATTCAGATATAAAAATATAAATACATCACAAAAACCTAAATTCCCACTTCCCTAGTGCAATTAATTTTGCCTTTTTCCCAGATAGTGAGAAATTAAACTTGATTGGTAGGGATTATAAAACTTGCAGACTGGGAAAATAAAAAAAAAGTCCTTATCTGAATACTTGTTATAAATTAGTAACTAAAGTATTCAAAATGTTAAAATAATAGGTCAGCATGTTCATAATGGTCACCAGTGGCAGGGCCCATATTTTATTCATGTCTTGAGAGTTTTTTTAAGCTATTTTGAGTTATTGACTAGGGTTGAGTGAACCCAAACTTTAAAGTTCGGGTTCATACCGGACTTTTGGGTTTTTGGTACCCAGACCCGAACCGGAACAATTTACTGTAAGTTCGGGTTCAAGTTCGGGTTCGTCAAAGTAATGGCGCGCTGCAGGGCAGCCAATCAACATTTGTTTAACTTATGTGACCTAGAAGCCATCACAGCCATGCCTACTAATGGCATGGCTGTGATTGGCCAGTGCAGCATGTGACCCAGCATGTGACCCAGCCTCTATATAAGCTAGAGGCACATAGCACAGCACGCCACTATGCTTTAGATTGGGTAGGGAAAGGCTGCTGCTGCTCTGAGGGAGAGAATTAGATAGGAGTCAGACTGTCCTGCTTCAGAATTTAAATTACTCAGCGATCTACATAGCACAGCAAGTCACTCTGCATTAGATACTTTAGGGAAAGGTTCCTGGTTTTGCTTGTAGGGAGAGAAATATATAGGAGTCAGTCCTGCTTCAGAAATCAAATTACACCAGCACTGCATATGTTACTGTGAGATACTCTGCATTAGATACTTTAGGGAAAGGTTCCTGGTTTTGCTTGCAGGGAGAGAAATATATAGGAGTCAGTCCTGCTTCAGAAATCAAATTACACCAGGACGGCATATGTTACTGTGAGATACTCTGCATTAGATACTTTAGGGAAAGGTTCCTGCTTTTGCTTGTATGGAGAGAAATATATATGAGCCAGTCCTGCTTCAGAAATCTAATTACACCAGCACTGCATATGTTACTGTGAGATACTCTGCATTAGATACTTTAGGGAAAGGTTCCTGCTTTTGCTTGTAGGGAGAGAAATATATAGGAGTCAGTCCTGCTTCAGAAATCAAATTACACCAGCACTGCATATGTTACTGTGAGATACTCTGCATTAGATACTTTAGGGAAAGGTTCCTGGTTTTGCTTGTATGAAGAGAAATATTTAGGAGTCAGTCCTGCTTCAGAAATCAAATTACACCAGCACTGCATATGTTACTGTGAGATACTCTGCATTAGATACTTTAGTGAAAGGTTCCTGGTTTTGCTTGTAGGGAGAGAAATATATAGGAGTCAGCCCTGCTTCAGAAATCAAATTACATCAGCACTGCATATGTTACTGTGAGATACTCTGCATTAGATACTTTAGGGAAAGGTTCCTGCTTTTGCTTGTAGGGAGAGAAATATATAGGAGTCAGTCCTGCTTCAGAAATCAAATTACACCAGCACTGCATTTGTTACTGTGAGATACACCCTTTAGATACTTTTCTTCTATTGTGCTATTCAAAAAACATCCATTTAGGGCAAACACATTTTTTTGCAGTGTTTGCCCCATATCTGTACGTGTGAGATACACCCTTTAGATACTTTTTCTTCTATTGTGCTCTTCAAAAAACATCCATTTAGGGGAAAAAAAATTGCAGTGTTTCCTGCAGTGTTTGCAGTGCTTCCTCCATATCTGTACGTGTGAGATAAACACTTTAGCTACTGTTCTTCTATTGTTCTATTCAAAAAACACCCATTTAGGGCAAAAAATATATTTTGCAGTGTTTCTTCCAGTGTTTGCAGTGTTTCCTCCATATCTGTACGTGTGAGATACACACTTTAGATTCTGTTTTTCTATTGTGCTATTCAACAAAAAAAATTATTTAGGGCAAATATTTTTTTTGTGTGCGTTTCCTGCATATCTGTACGTGTGAGATACACTCTTTAGATACTGTTCTTCTATTGTTCTATTCAAAAAACACCCATTTATGGCAAAAAATATATATTTTGCAGTGTTTCCTCCAGTGTTTGCAGTGTTTCCTCCATATCTGTACGTGTGAGATAAACACTTCAGCTAGTGTTCTTCTATTGTGCTATTCAAAAAACACCCATTTAGGGCTAACAAATATATTTTGCAGTGTTTCCTCCAGTGTTTGCAGTGTTTCCTCCATATTCCTCCATTTAAAAAATAAATTAATTAAAAACAAAAACCTGTGTTGGCTACCTCGTCCTCCTTCACCGCCGTTTCCACCTACACCGCCACATCCATCGCCACCTCAACCTCCTACTCCATATGGACCTCGCCTTCCTAGGTCAAGATTATTTTTTTTTAATGTATTTTATGCTATTTTAAGTTATTTCCCTATCCACATCTGTTTGCAGAGTACATGCCATGCTCTTACCAACATTTTGCTGCCATTTGCAGCCCTCTAGCCCTTTCCATTATTTTTTAGTACATTTTAGTACTGAAAAGTTTGGGTCCCCATCGGGTCCCCATTGACTTCAATGCGGTTCAGGTTCGGGGTCAAGTTCGGGTTAAGTTCGGGTCCCGAACCTGGACTTTCTTCCGAAGTTCGGCCGAACCCATCGAACCCGAACATCCAGGTGTCCGCTCAACTCTATTATTGACTGTTCTAACCCTTACTGCCAAAAATAAAATGCACCATTTAGAGTATTTGATCTAGTTAATCCTATGTAATCATTAAAATTTAAATACAAATAAACAATATTTGTTTTAGATCAAAAATCTATTTCCAACAAAGTAATTGGTTACCACCAGCATGGTATGCTGAATATGTCTGCTCATGCAGCAAACAAGTATTTAAAATGCATGCTGGCACTCCACACTATTTTCTAAGACATTATCAAGATCTGCTCTTTGAATTGACACATTCTCTTGGCCAAACTCCCTTTTTCTAGCAAGCAGATAATTCATGAATGATTAGATTAGACTGTTTTGTCTTGTGTGTGTACTAAAGCTTATTTGCCAACATATTGTATACTGTATAAGCATCTTTTCTTCTGTTCATTGCAGTATGACTTTCTTCCTACAGGCATTTCATGGTTATTCTGACACTCACAAGTCTGTCAGGCCCCATTCCTTTATGATTATATTGCCTTCCCATCTTCAAGATTTTTTTCCTTAGACACACATACGTTAATCTTCTTTAGTTGCCAACACTTCATTGCATTACTTCTTTAGGCTTCTAATGTCTTGGGAAGCATTGACAGAAATAAATATCCCTAAACATACGCATGTCATGGCTAAGTTTCTCTTTCACCCCTAGAAGCAAAAACAACTTGACGTTAAAGTGTTTTTTTTCCCTCTCCATGTAGCTGACACCTGTAGCAATGAAACACTAAAATGGGAAGAACCATTTCTGTTTTCAGAAATATCATGCAGGAAATCTACAAAGATGTGTAGAGGTAGATAGTGCTGAATAAGCAAACAGTACAATTTAGTTGAAACAAATAATTATTAGTTTACAGTTCTTTTTTGAATAGTCCACCTGCATTCTCAAGTCATTTAGTGGTGCCAGGATGAAAATGTGGTCCTGCTCTGCTCAGCTCCCTATTTCTGCTTTAGTTAACGGGAATGAGACCTGGTCTTAACTATTTTTAAGGTGGTACCACTGTTGCCTTTATCCACTTGCCCACCGGGGGTATTCTGGCACTTCTATCCTTCATGTAAAAATCACAATTGTTTTGCTAGAAAATTAATCAGAACCCCAAACATTATATATTTTTTTTAGAAGACATCCTATGGAATAAAATGGCAGTCATTGCAATACTTTTGTCACACGGTATTTGCGCAGCGGTCTTACAAGCGCATTTTTTTGGGGAAAAAAAACACTTTTTTGAATTAAAAAATAAGACAACAGTAAATTTTGCCCAATTTTTTTTATATATTGTGAAAGATAATGTTACGCCGAGTAAAATGATACCCAACATGTCACGCTTAAAAATTGCGCCCGCTCGTGGCATGGCGTCAAACTTTTACCCTTAAAAATCTCGATAGGCGACGTTTAAAAAATTCTACAGGTTGCATTTTTTGAGTTACAGAGGAGGTCTAGGACTAGAATTATTGCTCTTGCTCTAACGATCGCGGCGATACCTCACTTGTGTGGTTTGAACACAGTTTTCATATGCGGGCGCTACTCGCGTATGCGTTCGCTTCTGTGCGCGAGCTCGTCGGGACAGGGCACTTTAAAAAAAAAAAATGTTGTTTTCTTATTTATTTGTATTTAGTTTATAATTTTTTACACTGAAATAAAAAAAAATTATCACTTTTATTCCTATTACAAGGAATATAAACATCCCTTGTAATAGAAAAAAGCATGACAGGTCCTCGTAAATATGAGATCTGGGGTCAAAAAGACCTCAGATCTCATATTTAGACTTAAATGCAAAAAAAAGAAAAAAAAATTGAAACTGTAATTTTTTCAAGTGACAAAAAAAAATAATGTTTCTTTAAGACGCTGGGTGGGACTGACGTTTTGACGTCACTTCCGCCCAGCAGAGCTATGGGGATGGGTGGGGGTGATTTTTCCCTCACTCGCATCCCCACACAGCTGCCGAACAGACCCGATCGCCTCCGCCGCTACCGACGGCTCCGGTAAGCGGCGGAGGGCGCGGGAGAGCGGCGGGAGGGGGGGGCCTCTCCCGCCACCAATAACGGTGATCTCGCGGCGAATCCGCAGCTGAGACCGCCGTTATCGTTAACAGAACCGCCCACTGAAGAGATGGACATCTCAGTTGTGGCAGCAGCTGCTGCCGTTACCAAGATATCCATCTTTAAAAACATGACGTATTTTGACTATGGGCGGTGGGCAAGTGGTTAAATTGCTTACTGTGTCCCTACTGAGCCCCTTTGGATTCGTGGCTCAGTATTTACTATACATAGAGCCTTGAGCTCTGCCCAAGTTAGGGGACCATTCAAACTATTAAAGTGTGTTATCATTAAGGCAACACGTTTATTTAAATGGAACATGGAGTTTAGTATATATGGGGAAATCATGTTGATTCAATCAACCAATTGAGTGCAGGAAAAATTTAAATGTTGGTAATGTTTCTTGCACATGATTCAGGCCTTGTTCATACAAGTGTGATTTAAAATTACAAAGAATCACATGACAAAAGAAACACATTGTTTTCAATGGTGTCCGTCTACATCAATGCGACTCAATATGGAGCAACTTTGAAAACGTTTCATGTACTACTTTGGTGTGATTACAGTGTGATTTTAGCTCCATAGAATATACAAAACATATCAAAGTTGCATACAAGTAATGCTAAATAATCGCACTAAAAAGTTGGATCAACGTCATACCACAAAAGTATGAACCAAGCCTCAAGGTAAATCCCGGTCCAGCTTAAGTGAGTATCTTACAATTTTCTAATGAAGGGTATATTTCACGTATGTGCCTCCCCAGATAGCAAGCAATTGTGCTGCAAATTTGAAAATGACTTGCTAAGCTATTAGACTTGCCAGGCTTCACCAGACTCCAGATCAACTTTCTTTGCAAACATTCTGCAAGTCTGCTGCAATTTCTGGTTCAGTTATGCTGTGCAATAGTCATCCCACCACAGGGGTAGCTGTGACTGAATTTGCATGCTAGAGACTTGCCATGCAAATTTGCAACAAATTGGAAAAGTTTCAACTAGAACTTGTGCTCAGCAAGTGTACAATTGACCAGTATAAATGTGCAGCAAGTTAACAGACTGAGGCCTCGTACACACGGCCGAGAAACTAAACGGGCAAAACACATCGTTTTGCTCGTCAAGTTCCTTGTGAAGCCGCCGAGGATCTCGGCGAGCCAAATTTTCCCATTGCCGTCAAGGAAAACGAGATCCTCGGCGGTTTCCTTGTTGAAAAGTGTACACACGACCGGTTTCCTCGGCAAAAAAAAAAAAAACCAGCAAGCTTCTTGCTGGTTTTTGCTGAGAAACTCGGCCGTGTATGAGGCCTTACAATTTAAAACTGCCACAAATTTGTGGCAAGTTACCCTAGGTAACAGTGACATGGGTCACAGGTCACTGTTAGAGTGCTATTCATATGAATATAATTATCTGATGTTTTTCAATGTGAATAAGTCCTACAGTAGTGGTTAAACCAACATTGTATGCACAATCTGTTCTTTGTGCTGCTAATATTTGGGTGGGTCAGGTGTTTAGGAAGCACAACAACACAAAGGCAACTTTCAGGATTCAGAATCAAAGACACAGCATCATTTCATGCCTGTCAATGGTAAAGTGAAAGTAGGGGAGATTTACTAAAACTGGAGGTTTCAATGCCAAAGCTTAATTAAACAAGCTGCAGTTAGAAGCTGAAAGGCTACCATAAACAGTTGCGCCAGATTCTGAGAGCTCCAGTTTTAGCAACTCTCCTCCATAGTCTTTTTTTAGGAATCCCATTCCATTAATTATACTCACCTTACCAGTGCTCCAGAATTGCTCCTGCCTTTGTCAAAGCAGGTGACACTTTTTGGTGCTTCAAGGTCTGGTGGAGCATGTGACCTGCTATGATGTGACAATGCTTGTGTCTAGCAGCGAATAGCTAGGGGACTTTTAAATTTGCAAGTACATTTTTACTTAGCTTGGTAAATGCAGTAAACATTCACAATTATTTTTGCTTGCACAAGATTGTATGAACTTTATCTCATTCATTAAGCTAAGGGAAAATTATCTTGCAACATAAGTGAATAGCCCATGTGTCTTTAGAAAATCAACCCCAGTGTCTCTCTAATAAATAATTGTAGTCACAAAGAATGCTAAATTTAAGGCTTGTTCATACAGGTGTATGTAAAGTGATACTAAAGTCTTGTTTTTCTTTTGTTTAAAAATAGCAAACATGTCTATACTTACCTGCTCTCTGCAGTGGTTTATTTGCACAGAGCAGTCCAGATCCTCCTCTTCTCACATCCCTCATAGGCTCTCCAGGCCCCTCCCCTCCTGCCACAAGCAGCTTGCTATGGGGGCTTTCAAGCTGAGCCACTGCTCTCTGTGTCCATTCAGAGAAGGAGCCGCGGCTCAGCCCCTCCCCCTCTCTCTCCTCTGTAGCTCACTGACTTCAATTGATAGCAGCAGGAGCTAATGTTTTTACACCTCAGGTCAATTTATAGCCCATTTGACCTATTACAGAACTGTTCACTTTAATGTAATTTTATACTTTGACATTTATAATTTTTGTAATTCAATTAAATAGAGAGATTTTCAGACTAAAGCCTGGTTGAAGGAAAAAAACCTAACAGCTACGGTCAGAGCAGCTGTACTAACCATGCAAGGTTAGTCGAGCGATCTCCCCTGCTGAGCTGTTGTGTTCTGACAGGGGATGGCCCCCCTGCCTGAATACTCCAATCAGTGCTGATCGGGTGTCGGTTGGTGCTGGTTTTCCAGCATGCACGTCTGACGGAAGACGGCTTCTGTCAGACAGACCGACATACACACGGGCTGTTTTTATAACCGCCCGCTGTCCACTGACATTCGGCCCATGCTTAAAGCCAGCCATAGACAGAATGATTTGGTGATTGCAGGAATGAAAATCACTTGAATATCTCCTGCTGAGCCATTGTGTTCTCCTGGTGAGGAGGGTAGGTGGGGGGGGCGCGGCTTTGTGGTGGGGTAAGCCATCCCCGCTGGGAGAACACAGTGATTATTATAAGAGGCTATAAATGCTGGCAAGCAATAATCAAATGTAAAATTCTGCAGGCTGGTTGTACGCAAGTTGATTGATAGATCAACTTGGGTAAATTCAGCCTGCTTGTACATGGTATTGAATCCTGGCTTGTTCAGCAGGAACAGGCCTAGATTCAAACTGTCTTTAGCTGGCTTAACAGTTGTGGGAGTTCTCAGTGTCTCACCCAAATCCCCCTACTTAACAACTGTTAAGATAAGATATCATCCACATATGGAGTGTATTGTCTTAAAACAATTGGCAGACCCCTATTATTGATTTACCAAAGGATCACAGACTTAGCACAGTGAATACTTTGCAAGGTGGATATTCTCTGAGATTAGGGAAACAAATCAAACTGTGTTTACTTTGCATACCCAAGATGTGTGAGGACAATAAAAAAAATATTGATGTATTAATTAAACTCTTCCAAACAACTAGTATTTATGCAATATCTAAGTGGACAGCAATTAACACATTTCCATATTATTGCGTAACAAATAAATGTATTAAAAAAGTGTGCAGTCCAGATATAAAATGCTTCAATAAAAGTGCTGTAATATCAAAGATCAAAAACGGTCCCTTCTTATTCCTTCATGCATGTGTTAACACACACCCTTGTGCTCCCCCATTAGGTGTGAACTCACCTGGGATTATGTGACCTCACACTTAAAGGGGATGTAAAGGTATTTTTGTTCTCCCTAAATAGCTTCCTTTACCTTAGTGCAGTCCTCCTTCACTTACCTCATCCTTCGATTTTGCTTTTAAATGTCCTTATTTCTTCTGACAAATCCTCACTTCCTGTTGTTCTGTCTGTAACTGCACACAGTAATGTGAGGCTTTCTTCCTGGTGTGGAGAAAGACTCTTGAGGGGGCAAGCAGGAGAGTCAGGATGCTCTCTACTTTGCAGATAGAGAAAAGAGCTGTGTGTTAGTGGGCATCCTGACTCTCCTGCTCACCCCCTCCCCCCTCAAGAGGCTTTTTCCACACCAGGGAGAAAGCCTCACATTGCTGTGTGGAGTTACAGACAGAAGAACAGAAAGTGAAGATTTCTCAGAAGAATTAAGGTCATTTAAAAGCAAAATCGAAGGATGAGGTAAGTGAAGGAGGACTGCACTAAGATAAAGGAAGCTATTTAGGGTATTTATTTTTTTACCTTTACAACCCCTTTAAGCCTGGTCAAAAACAGCTTTTTAGTCCCTAGGGACTAATATATCAGATGTCTGTTCCTCCTTCCACTGCCGTCGCTGTGTCTCTCCAATATGAATGGTTGCCAAAACATATATGTAAAGAAATGAGCGCCAATAGTGCTTATATCATAAAAACTTTTATTTATAAAAGGTAAACAACTCACATTTGCTGGGTGCGCCAGTGCACCTACTATATAAAATAGTGCAATCTTGTGACACTGCATCAGCTTCGTACTCTCTGCAGCATCAATACAATCATTACTCCGAACCTGTTGCCCCTCACCTACGTGTTGTGTCACAGGGACTCGTGACTTCTTCACTAATTCGCTGTATAGCACTATTGTATATCTATTATATTGCACAATTTAATTGCAGAGCACTTTATAATTTATTTAGAATCTATGTTTTTGCATCATGATTTATTATCAGCAGATTTGAATCAATTGATTTAGCAGATTGGGTGGATTCGGGTGGCAATGAGTTATTGCACTAGCATTGACAAGGTAATTTTGCATTATTTTTTACATTGTTATTATGCAGTGTTAACTTTGTTAATCCACTTATATCACTAATTGAATATATGTTATTAGGGAATTTGATTCCATCACACATTTTTATTAGAAGTGTGGCACATTGTTTGAATATATAAAAAAATATATTGAACATAATTGGATAACTAAAATAAACAAAGCTTAATAAACATTTACTTTGCTAAGTGAACAATTTTTATTTCTTTAGTAACTCAACACAAATTCTGTAGTAAATCAACAACTCTTACACAAGCTTACACGTTTCTTCTAAAATATTTACTGTATACACATATGCTAATGTCTGGGATAAATTAACTTTGATTCATCATAAGTTGATAAATGCACCTTTTTTAGAAATCACAGATAGCTACAGTGTATTTATTTATAGCTATATGTTTCTCTGATCATTTATATATAAAAAAAAAAAAAAAACTACAGTGGAAAATACTAGTGACGTTTAGCTAAAATACTGCATTTTTTTTTGCAAACCGGGTTTAACAAATAAATAATGAAAAAAAAATGCAAACCATTTGTACAGATTTTTGTTATTCCTTTCATTATGCTTTGTCTTGCTTTTCAAAAAGAGGCAGTGCAGAATATATGTTTTTATATACTGCATGTATTTGTATTTATTCATAATAAAGGAACATCTGGCATTTTACTGCATCAAACAGGTACTTAACACCACTTATTGCAGATTCAATCTAGTGAAAGTAGTTAAACATATGTTTTAACAAATATAGAGAGCTATGAAATCTATTCAAGATTTTTTATTTATACTTCTGTTATATAAAATAATATATATGTGAATGTATTTTTGGATATGTATTAAAGCTTCAGGTATGCGCATGCCTTTATATGTCTCCTATAGAATAACAATAAAAATAATAAAAATAAAACGATTTAAGTAAACTTACCAATCGGGGCTGCTTTGTGCTAGTATCATGACTATAAAATATTTCTTGATTTTCTTATATTTGATATAGAAAATAACTTTTGAGTTTTACACCTTGACTTTGATTATTTAAATCCAAAATATTAATATATATATTAAAAGCTGTGCTGCCTTACCAGGGACTGTGCAGATGAACATGTATTATTCAAATCACAGTTTAAATATGTTTATTTTGTATTGAATCAACTGCTTATTAATATTCTTCATAATGCATACTTTTTTCCTAAGGTCATGTGAAACAACAATTTAGAAGTGAATGCACAAATGAGAATTTTTTGTTCTATCCTCTAAAGAATAGAAAATTGATGACTAATTTATGAACTTTCTGAAAATAGTCAATGTAATGCAATATTTGCATTGCTGGTCTTTACATT